>NC_092743.1:5529659-5829659 GCF_047496795.1 Chiloscyllium punctatum
TAGGTGAGATTCTAGGAGAAAATGAGGACTGCAGATGCTGGAGATCAGAGCTGAAAATGTGTTGCTGGAAAAGAGCAGCTGGTCAGGCAGCATCCAAGGAGCAGGAGAATTGACATTTCGGGCATGACCCCATTCCTGAAGGAGGGCTCATGCCCGAAACGTCGATTCTCCTGCTCCTTAGATGCTGCCTGACCTGCTGCACTTTTCCAGCAGCACATTTTCAGCCCTAGGTGAGATTCCCCCACTACCAGAAACATCATCTTAAAATCTACCCTGTCAAGCTACCTCAGAATCTTGGATGTTCCAATAAGATCACCCTTCATTCTTCTAAATTCAAATGAAAAATGAACCTGTTTAGTTGTTCTTGATAAGTCAACTCCTTCCTTCCAGGAATCAACCTAATGACTCTCCTTTGAACTGCCTCCATTACATCCTTTCTTAAACATGGGGGCCAATACTGCACATAGTATTTCAGATGCAACCTTACTGACCTGTACAATTGAACAAGACTTCTCTATTTTTAAACTCCAGTTCCATAGCAATAAAGGCTAAAAGTGCATTTACTCTCTTAATTAGTTGTTGCATCTAATCTTTGTGTTTCATGCATTAAATTGTCCAGATTCCTCTGTGTTGTATTTTTGGAATCTCTTTCTATTGGATAATAATCTGCATTTCGATTCTTCTACCAAAATAGATGATCTCACATTCCCCTATGTTAAACTCCATCATGAAAGATGTTGCTCAATCACTTTTCCTCTCTGTGTTTCCTTGCAGATTCCTGATATCTCCATCTCTAGACTCCCTCCCCTATTTTTTGTGTCATCATCAAAGTTTGATATTCTGCCCCCTCCTCTAAGTTATTAATGTAGACATTAAATAATTGTGGCCCCCAGGGCTGATCCTTGTAGCACTCCACAGGTTATGTATTTCTAACCTGAAAAAGACCCATTAATCCTTATGCTTTGTCTTCTGTGTATATTAACCTACCTCAGTCCATGCCGATGCACTACCCCCAACAGGGTGAGCTCCTGTCTTATATAATAACCTTTAACCTTTAATGTTGCAATGTATCGAGTGCCTTCTCAAAATCCAAATACACTATATCTACTAGTTGTCATTTACAACTTAATTTGTTATATCATCAAAATCTCAGATCAAATCTGTCAAACTTCCTTCCACAAAACCATTTTGACTCTGTTTGATTGTATTCAGCTTTTCCAAATGTTCTGCTATTTCTTCTTTAATAATGGATGCTATCATTTTCCCACTGGGAGATTTTCGGCTAACTGGATGATTGTTCACTACTTTCTGTTTCCCTTTCTTCTTAAACAGGGGCATAAGGGTACATTAGCAGTTTTCCAATCCACTGGAACCCTTCCAGAACCCATTGAATTCTGGAATATTTCAACCAATGCCTGTGCTATCTGCAGCCACCTCCTTTAAAACCATTTTGTGCAGGCAATCCAGTCCTGGCAACTTGGCTGCCTTATGTCTCATGAACTGGTTGGACCAAAGGGTCTGTTAGAACATAGAACATTACAGTGCAGTACAGGCCCTTTGTCCCTCAATGTTGCGCCAACCTTTGAAACCAATCTAAAGCTCATCTGACCTACACTATTCCATTGTCATCCATATGTTTATCCAATAACCATTTACATGCCCTTAATGTTGGCGAGTCCACTACTGTTGCAGGCAGGGCATTCCATGCCCTTACTACTCTCTGAGTAAAGAACCTACCTCTGACATCTGTCCTATATCCATTACCCCTCAATTTAAAGCTATGTGCCCCTGTGCTAGCCATCACCATCCAAGGAAAAGGGCTTTCACTGTCCACCCTGTCTAATCCTCTGATCATCTTGTATGCCTCTATTAAGTCACCTCTTAACCTTCTCTCTAATGAAAACAGCCTCAAATCCCTTAGACTTTCCTCATAAGACCTTCCCATCATGAGGCAACATCCTAGTAATCTCCTCTGTACCCTTTCCAATGCTTCCACATCCTTCCTATAATGCGGTGACCAAAATTGTACGCAATACTCCCAAGTGTAGCTATACCAGAGTTTTGTACAGCTGCAGCATGACCTCATGGCTCCAAAACTCAGTCCCTCTACCAATAAAAGCTAACACACCGTATGCCTTCTTAACAACTCTATCAACCTGAGTGGTAACTTTCAGGGATCTATGCACATGGACTCCGAGATCTCTGTGCTCATCCACACTACCAAGAATTTTACCATTAGTCCAATACTCTGTATTCTCCCTTGCTCCTTCCAAAGTGAATCATCTCACACTTTTCCACATGAAACTCTGTTTGCCCCCTCTCAGCCCAACTCTGCAGCTTATCTATGCTCCTTTGTAACCTGCAACATCCTTCCGCACTGTCCACAACACCACTGACTTTAGTGTCATCTGCAAATTTACCAACCCATCCTTCTATGCTCTCATCCCGGTCATTTATAAAAATGACAAACAGCAGTGGCCCCAAAACAGTTCCTTGCGGTACACCACTATTAACTGAACTCCAGGATGAACATTTCCCATCAACCGCCACACTCTATCTTTTTACAGCTAGCCAATTTCTGAACCAAACCAATAAATCACCCTCTGTGCCTCTGTATTTTGTGCCATAGCCTACCATGGGCAACCCAATCAAACGCTTTTCCCTCATCCACTTGTTTGGTCACCACCTCAAAGAGATGTACCTATGCTGTAATGACTTGTCCCTTGAAAGAGAAAGACTGTAAAAGACTTTCCTACTGTTAGCATCTTGCTTGTCTGATATCTCTGAAACTTCTATGAAAATTGATGCAAAATATTGGTTTAAAATATCTGCTATTTCTCTGTTCCTCGTTATCAGTTCTCCAGTCACATCCTCCAAAGTTCCTACATTCAATTTAGTTACTCTTTTTTTTTGATCTGTAAATGCTCTTGCTGTTTGTTTTAATATTTCTTGCCAACTGATTTTCAGAATTAGTTTTCTCCCTCTTTATTAGCTTTGTAGTCAATCTGCTGTCAGTTTCTAAAATATTTCTGGGGACAGTAAAAATGTACTTTGTATCAAAGGTTATGTTGGCAGGCTGTTGTCAGGATTAAGTACATGTACTTAGAGCTGGGGAGGAACTTGGGTTGCGAGGGTAGGGATCAAGTTGTCATCACCCATTTGGCATCGATGACCTTGACAGAACTGGAAAGGAGGCTGTGATGAAAAAAAAATTGAACAGTTAGGATTAAATTAGGACTAGCCAAGAGGAAAAGGTCCAGGCAGCTAAGTACAGAACGGGCCTTGGAGGAATATAGGAAGAGTAGGACCAATTTTAATCGAGGAATCAAACTGGCTAAAAGGGGTCATGAAATAACTTTAGTGAGCAGAGTTAAGGAGAATCCCAAGGCCTTTTATTCTTATACAATAAGAAAGAGGGTAACCAGAAAAAGGGTTGGTCCACTGAAGAATAAAGAAGGAAGGTTGTGTCGAACCTGAGAAAATGGATGAGATTCTCAATGATTACTTTGCGTCAGTGTTCACTGAGGAACGGGAGATGGTGAATGCTGAGATTAGAGATACAAGTTCGTTTACTTTGGATCACGTTGACATAAGGAGGGAAGACATTTTGGGTAGGCTAAAGGATATTAAGGTGGATAAATCCCAGGACCAGATGGGATCTATCCTAAGTTGCTGAGGGAGGCAAGGGAGGAAATAGCTGGGGCCCTGACAGATACCTTTGTAGCATCCTTAAACACAGGTGAAGTGCCAGAGAACTGGTAGGTTGCTCATGTTGTCCCCCTGTACAAGAAGGGTAGTAGGGATATTCCAGATAACTACAGACCAGTGAGCCTGGTGTCAGTGGTAGGAAAGTTGCTGGAGAAGGTATTGAGGGATATAATCTATTTATATTTGAAAAAGAATGGGCTTATCAGTGATAGGCAACATGTTTTTTTGCGGGGGAGACTTATCAACATAATAGAGTTCTTTGAGGGAGTGACCAAGTTGATAGATGAAGGAAGGGCTGTAGATGTCATATACTTTAGTAAGGCGTTTGATAAGGTTCCCTATGATAAACTAAGGGGGAAAATGAAGTCACATGGTGTGCAGGCTGTTCTAGCTAGGTGGATAAAGAACTGGTTGAGCAACAGGAGACAGAGAGTAGTAGTTGAAGTGAGCTTCTCGAGATGGAGAAAAGTGACCAGTGGGGTTCCACAGGGATCAGTGCTGGGGCCACTGTTGTTTGTAATATACATCAGTGATCTGGAAGAGGGCATTGTTGTTCTGATCAGTAAGTTTGCAGATGACATGAAGATTGGTGGAGTAGCAGAAAGCATTGGGGACTGTCAAAGAATACAGGAGAAAATAGACTGGAGAGTTGGGTGGAGAAGTGGCAGATGGAGTTCAATTCAGGCAAATGTGAGGTGATGCATTTTGGAAATTCTAATTCTAGAACGAACTATACTGTAAATGGAAGAGCCTTGGGAAACATTGATGAGCAGAGAGATCTGGGAGTTCAGGTCCATTGTACCCTGAAGGTGGCTGTACAGATGGATAGAGTGGTCAAGAAGGCATATGGTATGCTTGCCTTCATCAGACAGAGTATGGAGTATAAGAGCTGGCAGGTCATATTAAAATTGCACAAGACATTGGTTCGGCTGCATTTAGAATACCCTATGTACAGTTCTGGTCGCCACATTACCAAAAGGATGTGTATGTTTTGGAGAGGGTGCAGAGAAGGTTTAAGAGAATGTTGCCTGATATGGAAGGTGCTAGCTATGAAGAGAGGTTGAGTAGTTTAGGATTATTTTCATTAGAAAAGGGGAGATTGAGGGTGGACCTAATTCAGGTCTTGAAGGGTATAGACAGGGTAGATAGAGATAAGCTTTTTTTCCCAGGGTGAGGGATTCAATAACAAGAGGTTTCACGTTCAAGGTGAGAGGTGAAAAGTTTAAGGGGGATATACACAGCAAGTACTTCACACAGAGGGTGGTAGGTGACTGGAACATGTTGCCAGCAGAGGTGATAGAGGCAGGCACAGTAGATTCATTTAAGGTGCGTCTGGACAGATACATGAATAGGTGGGGAGCAGAGGAATTGGACGATAGGTTTAGACAGTGGATTTGGATCGGCTCAGGTTTGGAGGGCTGAAGGGCCTGTTCCTGGGCTGTAAATTTTCTTTGTTCTTTGTTCTTCGTTCTTCATTAAAAGTGGGACCTCCAGGGTAATAATCTCAGGATTACTATTTGAGCCGCGTACAAACTGGCAATATAGTAAATAAAGTCAAGGAGTTAAATCTATGGCTCCTCAGAACTGAGGAAGGATCGCAGGACCCAAAAGGTTATCTCTAGTTTCTCTTCACAGATGCTGCCAGACCTGCTGAGCTTTTCCAGCAATTTCTGTTTTTGTTTCTGATTTATAGCATTTAGAGAATAAGGTTGTTGTCTAGAATCATACACATGTATGTTTTCAGATTAGTGTGTGTCCCATGATAATAAAGAAAGTAGCTATTCAGATAATGAATGCACTGGTAGTAACCTCCAAAGAATCCTTACATTCTGGAAACATACCAGAGCAAAACAGAAAACAGCCAGTGTAAAAGCCTTGCTCAAAAAGGGAGGAGACTAAAAGAAACTATAGACCTGGAAGCTCAATATTCAAAATTGGAAAACTGGTTAGAGTCCATTATAAAGGATGTACTAGCAGAGCATTTAGAAATACATAAAATAATCAAGCACAGTCAACATGGCTTCATGAAGGGTAAATCATCCTAACAAATTTATTACAGTTATTTGAGGAGCTAAGAAGGAGGTTAGATAAAGGGGAAGCAGTAGATGTAAAACATTTGAATTTCCATAAATTTCAATGAAGTACTACGTATAAGGCTACATACATACAAGTACTACATATAAGAGCCCATGGCGGTTGGGAGTATTATATCAGCATAGATAGAGGAATGGCTAACTAATAGAAGACAGAAAGTTAGGAATAAGAGGGCATTTTCAAGATGGCTATCAGTAAGTAGTGTTGTGCCAAGGGAATGAGTGCTGGGGCCACAATTATTTACAATATATATTAATGCCTTTAATGAGGCGGGTTTGTGGATGACACAAAAACAGGTGAGAAGAATGCACAGAAACTCTACAGAGGGATGTTTAGTTAGGAAAAACTTAGAATCATAGAGATGTACAGCACGGAAACTGACCCTTCAGTCCAACTCATCCTTGCCGATCAGATATCCCGACCCAATCTAGTGCCACCTGCCAGCACCTGGCCCATAACCCTCCAAACCTTTCCTATTCATATACCCATCCAGATGCCTTTTAAATGTTGTAATTGTACCAGCCTCCACCATTTCCTCTGGCAGCTCATTCTATACACGTACCACCCTTTGCGTGAAAACGTTGTCCCTTAGGTCACTTTTATATCTTTCCCCTCTCACCCTAAACCTATGCCCTTTAGTTTTGGACTACCCCCACCCCAGGGAAAAGACTTTGTCTATTTATCCTATCCATGCCCCTCATGATTTTATAAACCTCCATAAGGTCACCCCTCAGCCTTCGACACTCCAGGGAAACACAGTCCCAGCCTATTCAACCTCTCCCTATAGCTCAAATCCTCCAACCCTGGCAACATCCTTGTAAATCTTTTCTGAACTCTTTCAAGTTTTGACAGATATATAGCGTGGCAGAATGTGAGGTCATGCACTTTGGCAGGAAAAATGGAAGAGTTGATCTTATTTAAAGAGAGAAAGATAGCAAAAAGCTGCAGCACGGGGATTTGAGGGTTCTCTTGCAAGAATTACAGAATATTAGCCTCCATGTTCAGTTTTTAATATGAAAGGCAAATAGACTATTGGCCTTTCATTTCAAAACAAATGTAACATAAAATTTGGAAAGTATTACTAAAACTATAAAAGAAACTAGTCTCTCCCCACCAAGAATACACTCAGATAGTGGTGAATCTGTGGAGCTTTTTACTACAGAGAGCTGTCAAGGCTGGATTCTTACAATAACACAAAGCTGAGGCAGAGTTTTCATCAGTAAGGGAATCAAGAGTTATAGGGAAAAGACAGCAAAATGGAGTTGAGAATTATCAAACCAGCCATGATCTCATTGAATAGCAGCACAGAATTAACAGGCCAAATGGCATATTTCTACTCCTATGTCTTATGGTCTATGAAGAGATTTGCAAGAATGTTTCCACATCTTGAAAATTGCAGCCATAAGGCAAGATTGGATAGGCTAGAGCTGAGTTCTGCAGAACAAAGGATGCTAAGTAATGATTTAATGGAGGAGTAAAAAATAATGAGAGGATCAGATGGAGTGGATGGAATTGACTGGTTTCCTCTGTGATTAGTGGAGTGCCTCAGGAGTTGTTGATGTGCACATTGCTGTTTGTTATATATATCAAAGATATGGATGATAATGTACAAGGTATGATTAGTAAGTTTGCAGATGACACTAAAATAGGCGGTATTGTGGACAGTGAGGAAGATAATCAGAAATTGCAGCATGACCTTGATCAGCTGGGCAAGTGGGCTGAGAAATGTCAAATGGAGTTTAATATAGATAAGTGTGAGGTCTTGTATTTTGGAAAGTCAAATTAAGATAGAAGTTTCATAGTGAATGGCAGGGCCTGAAGGAATGTAGTGGAGCAGACAATGCTGCCCCTTTAACAAGGTTATTTTGTCCTTTTTTATTTCAAGAGGGGTCATAAAGGCAAAGATGCCATTATGTCTGGAAGTGGCTACTTCAAACAATGTCAGGGAAGTGGCCATTTCTCCCAGTTCAGGGTCTTTACTGGTTTCGTTTGTTTTAGCAGGCAGTCAGAATCTGCTGGGAGCAGACAAACTGCTGCAGTGAAAATAAGGTTCCATGCTTCAATAGATTTTTTTTTGCCTGAGTCTTCTCTCTGCAATCTCTTCTGCCTGTAAGAACCTGAGTTTGAATTTACCATTTGCCAAGGGGTGTGTTCCTTGGAATGTGGCGGGTATTGGAACAGCTTCTTCGTTAAGTTGTGATTTTGAGTCAGTTGGATTTCCAAATAGTTGTTATTCTAATTTCTGTTTTCTTTTGTTCATGTTTCAACCGTAGTGTGTAAATAAATTCTGTTCTTGCTTAAAGCTGAGTGATTTGAATCATTCTACATCTGCCTTTAAAATATGAAAAAGTTAGGGTCTGGGTTACTTTAAAGTGATTTGAGCGGGTCTGGCCTGATCCATGAAGAACAAACTAAGAACAAAGAAAATTTACAGCCCAGGAACAGGCCCTTCGGCCTTCCAAGCCTGAGCCAATCCAAATGAACTGTCTAAACCTGTCAATCCCTCTGCTCCCCACCTACTCACGCATCTGTCCAGACGCATCTTAAATGAATCTGCCATGCCTGCTTCTACCACCTCTGCTGGCAACGCCTTCCAAATGCCCACCACCCTCTGTGTGAAGTACTTGCTGCGTGTATCCCCCTTAAACTTCCCACCTCTCACCTTGAAAACATGACCTCTTGTTATTGACTCCTTCATACTGGAAAAAAAGTTTATCTCTATCTACCCTGTGTATACCCTTCGTGATTTTGTAGACTTCAATTAGGTCCACCCTCAATCTCCCCTTTTCTAATGAAAATAATCCTAACCTACTCAACGTGTCTTCTTAGCTAGCACGTTCCATACCTGGCAACATCCTCGTAAACCCTCTCTGCACCCTCTCCAAAGCGTCCACATCCTTTTGGTAATGTGGCGACCAGAACTGTACACAGTAGTCTAATGTCTTGTACAATTTTAACATGACTTGCCAGCTCTTATACTCAATATCCCGTCCAATGAAGGCAAGCATACTATATTCTGGATTAGTAGTGCTGGAAGAAATCCTAATGAAGGGCTTTTGCCGGAAACGTCGATTTCACTGCTCCTTGGATGCTGCCTGAACTGCTGTGCTCTTCCAGCACCACTAATCCAGAATCTGGTTTCCAGCATCTGCAGTCATTGTTTTTACCTCACAAGCATACTATATGCCTTCTTGACCACTCTATCCACCTGTGCAGCAACCTTCAGGGTACAATGGACCTGCATTCCCAGATCTCTCTGCCCATCAACTTTTCCCAAGGCTCTTCCATTCATTGTATAATTCGCTCTAGAATTAAACTTGCCTAAATGCATCACCTCACATTTGTCTAGATTGAAAGCCATCCCCACTTTTCCGCCTAACTCTCCAGTCTACCTATATTCTCCTGTATTCTCTGACAGTCCCTTATGCTTTCTGCTACTCCACCAATCTTTGTGTCATCTGCAAATTTGCTGATTATACCAACAGTGCCCTCTTCTAGATCATTTATGTATGTTACAAACAACAGTGGCCCCAATACTGACCCCTGTGGAACACCACTGGTCACCTTTCTCCATTTTGAGAAACTCTCTTCAACTACTACTCTCTGTCTCCTGTTGCTCAACCAGTTTTTTATCCACCTAGCTAGAATGCCCTGCACACCATGTGACTTCACTTTCTCCATTAGTCTATAATGGGGAATCTTATCAAACGCCTTACTAAAGTCCATGTATATGACATCAACAGCCCTTCCTTCGTCTATCAACTTGGCCACTTCCTCGAAGAACTCTATTAAGTTGGTAAGGCACGATCTTCCCCGCACAAAATCATGTTGCCTATCACTGATAAGCCCATTCTTTTCTAAATATAAATAGATCCTGTCCTTCAGTACCCTCTCCAGCAACTTCCCCACCTCCAATGTCAAGCTCACTGGTCTGTAGTTACCTGGAATATCCCTACTACCCTTCTTGTACAGGGGGACAACATGAGCAACCTTCCAGTCCTCCGGCACCTCACCTGTATTTAAGGATGTCACAAAGATATCTGTCAGGGCCCCAGCTATTTCCTGTCTTGCCTCCCTGAGCAACCTGGGATAGATCCCATCCGGTCCTGGGGATTTGTCCACTTTAATAACCTCTAGCATACCCAACATATCTTCCCTACTTATGCCAATGTGATCCAGACTAATCAAACTTCTATCTATTCATCATGTTCCTCTCCTCAGTGAACACTAATGCAAAGTAATCATTCATAATCTCATCCATTCTCTCAGGCTAGGCACACAGCCTTCCTTCATTATCTTTTAGTGGACCAATCCTTTCTCTAGTTATCCATATGCTTCTTATATAAGAATAGAATGCTTTGAGATTCTCCTTAATTCTGCTTGCTAAAGTTATTTCATAACCCCTTTTAGCCCGCTTGATTCCTTGTTTAAGACTTGACCTACTCTTCCGATATTCCTCCAGAGTCCTTTCTGTTCTTAGCTGCCTAGACCTTATGTACGCTTCTCTTTTCTTCTTGGCTAGTTGTACAATTTCTCCTGTCATCCACGGTTCACGAATCTTGCCTTCAATGGGACATGCCTATCCTGCACTACCGTTAACCTATCTTTGAAAGCCTCCCACATCTCAAATGTGGACTTCCCTTCATTTCCCAGCTTCTGCCATAACAACTAATAATAGAGAAATCCAAGTTATGTTTTGGGGAACCGGCTCAAATCCTACTTGGTCTGGCTTACATGTCACTTGAAAGTCAAACTTGGGAATTAGGAATGGGCAATAAATTCCATATCTTTTTAAAAAATAGTTAACAGCAATAAGACTAAAATGCTAATACAGTGCCTGAAATAGCCATGTTTTCTCGAGAGGAAAGGTTGGACTTGCTGTGCTTACATCCTTTGGCATTCACAAGAATAAGGGGTGACTTGTTGAAACATTTAAGGTCCTTGGGGGCTGACAGGGTGAAGTTTAAAATGATGTTTCCTTTGATAGAAGAATTTACAACTATGAGTCATTGTTTTAATAAGAGAATGCCCGTGTAAGACAGAGATAAGGAGAAATTATTTTTCTCGAGGGTGTTAAGATGCTTGTGATGGACAGATTTCTAATCATTAAGGGAGTTAAAGGTTAGAGGATAAGGAAGGAAAATGGAGTTGAGGATCTCACTGAATGGCAGAATGAACTCAATGGGCCAAATGGCATATTTCTTCTGTGGCTTATGGTCTTACAGATAAAGACTTTGGAAATCTCTTTTTCAAAGTATTTTTAAGGCAGTGGTGGATAGATTCTTGAGAGGTAAGGTGTGAAAAACTTTTGAGAGGTAGGTGCAAAGATGAAGTTGAGATTACGATTAGATCAGCCATGATCATCTTGAATGTCAGAGTAGTTTCAGGGATCAAATAACCTAGCCCTGTTCCTATCTCTATCATATCAATTCATCTTGGATTTCAGACTCTAACTGACCTCAAGTGAAATGTTACATTAAAGATTCTTTACATATATTTGTCAGAAAAACTTCTTTGACAAGCTACTGCACAGGAGGCTGCTAAATAATAAGCAAGTACTGACATGAATAGAAGATTGGCTGACTGGCAGAAGACAGAGAGTGGGAATAAAGGGATCTTTTTCAGGATGGCAGCCAGTGACTAGTGGAGTTCCGCAGGGGTCAGTGTTGATACCAAAACTATTCATGTTATACATTGACAATCTGGACAAAGGAACTGAGGGCATTGTTGCTAAGTTTGTAGATGTCACAAAAATAAGTGGAGGGACAGGTAGTATTGAAGAAATGAGAGAGGCTGCAGAAGGGCTTGGACATTCTGGGAGAATGGGCAAAGAAGTGGGAAATGGAGTATAATGTGGGAAAGTGTAAGGTTATGCACCACGCTAGGAAGAATAGAGGCATAGAATATTTTCTAAATAAGGAAAAGGTTTGGAAATCTGAAGCACAAAGGCACTTGGGAATCCTGATTTAGGATTTTCTTAAAATGCTGGCTCGGATGGCAGTTAGAAAGGCAAATACAATTTTAGCATTCATTTCAAGAGGGCTAGAATACAAGAGCAGAGATTATAAAAAAAAGCAGAAATTGCTGGAAAACCTCAGCAGGTCTGGCAGCCAACGCAGAGTTAACATTTTGGGTTTGGTGATCCTTCTTCAGACCTGCTGAGTTTTTCCAGCAGTTTCTTTTTGGTTTCTGATTTTCAGCATTCGCAGTTCTTTTTTTAAATAGCAGAGATGTACAACTGGGGCTTTATAAGGCTCTTATCAGTCTTTACTTGGAATATTGTGAGGAGTTTTAGGCCCTATACATAAGGAAGGATGTGCTAGTGTTGGAGGGATCCAGACAAGGTTTATAAGAATGATCCCAGAATGAAGGGCCTGTCATATGAAGAGCAGTTGAGGACTCTGGGTCTGTACTCAATGGAGATTAGGAAGATAAGGTGGGATCTCATTGTAACTTACAGAATACTGAAAAGTCCAGATAGAGCGGACATAGAGATGCTTTCACTAGTAGAAGAGATTATGACCTGAGGGCATTGCCTCAGAGTGAAAGGCCAATCCTTTAGAACTAAGATGAGGAGGAATGTCTTCAGCCAGAAGGTGGTTAATCTGGAACTCATTGCTGCAGGGGGCTATGGAGGCCAAGTCATTGAGTGTATTTAATATATAGAGAGAGAGGTTCTTGATTGGTAAAGAGATCAAGAGTTATGAGGAGAAGGCAAGAGAATGGGATTGAGAATTGTATCGGCCATGATCGAATATTAGAGCAAACTCGATGTGTCTAATGGCCTAATTCTCCTCCTATATTCAGGTTGTGAGTTTGCTCGATGACCTGGAAGTCTGCTCCTATATTTATGGACTTAAAGGCTCAGTTGTTATTAATTTCACTCAATTTGTGGCCTTTATTTTCTAATGTAGGTATCCAGGACTCTGAACTGATTGATGAAAGCTGCCCAATCTACTCCATAATGCGTAAAGATGCGAGCTCAGAGGGGAAGACAACAGATCAAGATGAATCTTGCCCTGTAGAAGAAAGTTCTTCACAAACAGCAGAAGAGAAGACAGGAGAAACGGATGATACTTGCCCTGGAGAAGAAAAAACAGGAGCAGCTGCAGCACAGAAGAAGGCATCTGAGGAAGGTGAGTCTTGCCCTCTGGAAGAACTTTCAAAACCAGAAGAGGCTGCAGCAGAGGAGTCTTGCCCTGTAGAAGGAACTTCTTCAAAAACAGAAGAGGCTGCAAAGACTGAAGAGACGAAGAAAACTGAGGAAGATGAGTCATGCCCTAGAGAAGAAAATGTTTCTGAGGCGAATGAGCAGGAGTTGCCTACAATTGTTGACAAAGGCTTCAAACGGGTAAACTGCAGAATTGATGCATTGGGGAGCAAGATGGATGGTCTGATAGATAGCATTAAATCACTTGCTGATGTTATGAACAAAGAGGATGAGAAACAAACCAGAGGAGAACAAGAGCCAAAACAAAAATCACCACAAGCATCACCAGAATCGAAATCACCAACAGCACCGTCTCCAAGAGCAACAACCCCAGAAGAGGCGACACCTGCAACAAAGTCGGCAGAAGAAGGGGAGGCAGAAACAAAAGCAGAATAAATGATGGAACCAGGACAACAGTGCAATCCATACTCTTCTAACCTTTGTGAAGAGACACTGTAAGGTTGTGTCTTCTTAAGTAAAACACTCTCTAAGGAAAGCCTGAGACAGTAGTTACGTTAGTGAACCCTGGTACATTAAAAAGAAACTTGTAAGAATCTGTGCAATAAAGATCTTATTGCCAATTTGTTCTGATTTTAGATTCTTGTTTATTAATATTTGGAAATGACTGAATTATAATTCTAGTAATTGCAAGAGAAGATACTTAATTCCTTGAAAAGTTTTGGATATGTTGGGATATATATATTTGGATGTCCATTCTCAGGGAGGGTCACTAGATTCCTGATGAAGAGCTTTTGCCCGAAACGTCGATTTTCCTGCTCCTCAGATGCTGCCTGACCTGCTGTGCTTTTCCAGCACTACACTCTCAACTCTAATCTCCAGCATCTGCAGTCCTCACTTTCGCCAAAATGTTAACTCTGCTTTCTGTCCACAGACGCTGCCAGACCTGCTGAGTTTCTTTCAGCAATTTCTGTTTTGTTTTGAATATATTGATGTCTTGCTTTGATTTCACAGATTGAATTATTGGCCTTAGTTTCTAAACGAGTATTTAAAGGAAAATAGACACACGGGTGAAACCTAAAGAAATCTGGTGATGGTTAGATCATTAGATCATAAGAGATAGGAGGAATAGGCCTTTTTGCTCCTGGAACCTGTGGTGTCTTTCAGTAAAACCATGTGTAATCAGTAAAATCAAACTGATGTGACTCTAGGGGTGGCACGGTGACTTAGTGGTTAGCACTGCTGCCTCACAGCACCAGGGTCTCAGTTCGATTCCAGCCTCGGGCAACTGCCTGTGTGGAGTTTGCACATTCTCCCTGTGTCTGCGTGGGTTTTGTCTGGGTTCTCCGGTTTCCTCCCATGATCCAAAGATGTGCCGGTCAGGTGAATTGGCCATGCTAAATTGTCCATAGTGTTAGGTGCGTTAGTCAGAGGGGGGTGGGTTACTCTTCGGAGGGTCGGTGTGGACTTGTTGGGCCACAGGGCCTGTTTCCACACTGTAGGGAATCTAATCTAATCTAGTCTTAAATCCTGCCTGTTCCACATAACCGTTAACTCACTTTTCAATCAAAAATCCATTTGAATATATTCAAGGCTGGTCAATGACTGAGAACCCACTGCTTTCTGTAGATGAGAACTCCAAAGATGAATAAACCATTGAGAGACGAAATTCTGCCCCCTCTAATGAGAATGCCCAAACCTTTAAATGGTGTTTCCTCATTCTAGATTTCTCAACATCATTTACCCTATCGAGCCCCGTCAGAAGTTCTGTTTCAATAAGTTTGACTTTCATTCTCCAGAACTTCAGTGCATCTAATGAGAAAGGTTCAGCAAGTTGGATTAGACTATCCCTACATCCCAGGCAAAAAGTGATATGATGTGTTTGGGAAGAGCTAACAAGGTAAGGGATTGCACGATGAATGGTAGAAACTTGGAACGTTCTGAAGATCGGAGACCTTGGTGTGCATACCACAGATCTCTGAAGATAGTAGGGTAGATGGTTAAGGTGGTTAAAAAGGCATGTAGGATACTTGTCCTTCTTAGCCGAGGCATAGAATAAGGAAGTTATGCTGGAACTATGTAAAACACTGGTTGAGCCTCAACTAGAGTAAAGTGTGCAGTTCTGATCACATTACAGAAAGTATGTGATTAAATGAGAGAGGAACAGAAGAAATCTATCAGAATGTGGCTGTACTGGAGGGGTCAAGATATGGGGAGATTTAAATAGATTATTGTTATTTACTTTGGAATGGTAGGGAACCTAATAGAGATGTATAAGATTATGAGGGGCACGCATTGAGTGTATGAGAAGGCATTTTTCTAACATTGGAAGGATCAATAATCAGGGTATAGATTTGGGGTAACAGGTAGAAGGCTAAGAGGAGAGTTGAGGATTTTGTTTTTCATTCTGACCTGCTGGGAATGGCTTTCATTTAACATGGCAGGGAGATGGAAGCCAAGAGAATATTAGAGAAGAATACTACAATCACAACATATGTGGAGATACTGTTGTATTGGTCGAGAGAATTATAAGTTAATAGGTGAGGTCTGTAAGTGACAAAGAAATTAAGTCTAAATCAAGATTACTGTACAGGTATGTGAATGTATGGATTATAGTAAATGGAGTTACAGGTACAGATTATATAGAAATATGTTTTAGCGATAACAGAGATCTCACTTAAGGAAGGGCAAAATGGCTATTAAATATTCCTGGGTACAAGGTTTTCAGAAAAGGTAGAAAACTAAGGAAGAGGGGCAGTAGTATTGGTGAAGGAGATTGTTGGAGTACTGAAGAAAGAGGATGATTCACAGATTTCAAGTACTGAATCGATTTGGCTGGGACAAGGACCAAAAAGGATATAATTAGAGTCATACAGTCATACACCAGAGAAACAGACCCTTCGCCCCAATTCATCCATGCCAACCAGGTATCCTATATTGAACTAGTTCCATTTTCCTGTGTTTGGCCCAAATCCCTCTAAACCTTTTCTATTCAAATACCTGTTCAAATGTCTTTCAAATGTTATAATTGTAGTAGACTTTACCACTTCCTCTGATGGTTCATTCCACACCACACCATTCTCCATATGCAAAAGTTGCCCCTCAGGTCCCTTTTAAACTCTCCCCTCTCACCTTAAACCTATGCTGTCTAGTTTTGGACTCCCTTTGGGTATTCACTTTATCAATGCCGCTCATGATTTTATGAACCTCTGTAAGGTTTATAAACCCTCAGCTTCTGATGCTCCAGGGTAAAAAGTCCCAGCCTATCCAGCCTCTCCATATAACTTAAAGCCCCCAGTCCCAGTAACATGCTTATATTTTTTTTCTATACCCTTTCAGCTTTAACAACAGAATTGTATGTAGTATTCCAAAAGTGGCCTCATCAATGTCTTGCACAACTGCAACATGATGTCCCAATTCCTATACTCAGTGTTCTGACCAATGAGAGAAAGCATGCCAAGTGCTGCCTTCACCACACAAACCAAAAACTGGGCAGTCATTTAGACTCAAAATATTAGCTTGCTTTCTCTCCATGGATGCTGCCTGACCAAGAAAGAAACACTCTCACTGAAAGCTTTCAAAATTAATAAAGAAGTAATCTTGGATAGACTGTTCTACTTAATGTTGACAAAATACCAGAACTAGATGACATGCATCCAAGGATACTGAAGAAAGTGAAAGTGGAAATTGCAGGGACACTATGAACTTTAAGCCCTCCCAAGGCTCAAGAGATGTGTCAGAAGACTGAATAATTTCCAACACAACAGCTTTGTTCAAGAAAGGTTGGTAAGAAAAATCCTACAGTTATGGACCAGTCAATGTAACTTCAGTGATGGGAAGTTTGTAAGAACTATTATTTGGTAGTCACATGGAAAAAGATGGCTTGAGTAGGAAGAGATAGCATGGAATAATGAAAGGGAAGTCAGGTATAACTATTGGGGTTTGATGAGGTTAGTGTTGATGCAGTATTCTTGGATTTCCAGACGGCTTTTGATACAGTGCCCGACAACAGACTTGAGAACAAATTATAGATCATAGCGTATAAAAAGGACAGTAGCAATGTGGATACAGATATTTTCTAATAAACTTGTTCAGAGATATTATGACACACCTCAGGATCAGGTGAGTATTGAACTCAGGCCTCTTGGTCCAGAGGTAGGGATACTACTACTGCATCACAAGAACCTGCAGCAACATGGAAACAAAATTAGATGAGTAATCTGAAAAGGACAGTCATAATCCATGGATATATTTCAGGCTGGAACAAGGTTTGTAATGAAGTTCCCCAGAGGTCAGTATCTTTTCTTTTTGTAATGATGATCTGGATCTTGGCATGCAGAGACAATTTTAAAGTTTGTAGATGATACTAAGCTTGGAAGAATTGGAAACTGTTCCCCATATTATGGTATTAAATGAGTGGTGTTTTGGATACTGTAGCAGGAGTGCCACTACAATAGTGTTTTGGATATTGTACGAAAAGCTATTGTTTCTTCTCAATCTATAAAGGAGGATTTGTAGACGTATGGTTTTACGCTTTTACAATTTGTTTAAAAATCTTTCAATCTGTGTTGTAAGTAGATCGTTTGGATTATTCTGTATTAACTTCTTTTCATTTAAGTGCTGTTTATTCTGAAGTAAGATTTGCAGCATTCTGTACTTATGTTTCAGCAAGAGTACTTTTTTTGTTAAATCAAACAAAACAAAAATCCATCAAGCCAGGCTCCTGACTTGGATCTGACTTGTTGGCACTAACGTCTTTGGAGATTATAACACAGTAGAGCTTAAAAAAGCATTGTTAAATTAGTGTAGTGTTTGGATGGGTCGAAGATGAAGTTCAACATGGACAAGTGTGAGGTAATATATTTTGGTACAAAGAACATAGAGAGAGACGGTACAAAATAGAGTACGATTCGATAAAGTGTGTGAAGGAGCAGAGAAACTTGGATGTAAATATGCATAAGTCATTGAAAGTGGCATGACAGAAATTGACAGCTGTTTATAGTTTTTTAATAATGTATTTATGGAATGTGGGCATCGTTGGCTGCCAAGCATTTATTGCCAGTCCCTAGTTGTCTCTTGAGAAGGTGATGGTGAACTGCCTTCTTGAATTGCTTCAGTCCACCTGCTGTGGGTTGACCCAGCCATTAGGGAGGGAATTCCAGTAATTTGACCCAGCAACAGTGAAGGAATGGTGATATCTTTCAAAGTCAGGATGGTGACTGGCTTGGAGGGGAACTTGAGGGTGGTGGTGTTCCCATATATCTGTTGCCCTTGTCCTTCTTGATAGAAATGGTTGTGGGTTTGGAAGGTGCTGTCTGAGGATCTTTGGTAAATTTCTGTATTGCATCTAGTAGATAGTACACATTGCTGCTGCAGTATCAATGGTGGAGGGAGTGCATGTTTGCTGATGTGGTGCCAATCAAGTGGGCTGCTTTGTTCTGGATGGTGTCAAGCTTCTTGAATGTGGGAGCTGCACTCATGGCTGTACAGGCACTGGGGAGTCGGGGGGTGAGTTACTCGCCTCAGCATTCCTAGTTTCTGACCTGCTCTTGTAACCACTGTGTTTGTGTGTCCAGATGAGTTTCTGTTGAAGAGTGTGGTGCTCGAAAAGTACAGCTGGTCAGGCAGCACCCGAGGAGCAGGAGAGTCAACGTTTCTAGCATAAGCTCTTCATCAGGAATGAGGGGGTGGCCCAAGGGGGCTGAGAGATATATGGGAGGGGGTGGGGTTGGGGAATGGTGGCTGAGAATGTGATGGTTAATGAAGGTGGGGTGAAGGTGATAGGTTGGAGAGATGGGTGGAGCAGATAGGTGGGAAGGAAGATGGACAGGTAGAATTGTTCAAGAGCGTGGTGCTAAGTTGGAAGATTGGATCTGGAATAAGGTGGGGGGGGGGAAGGGGAAATGAGGAAATTTAATCCACGTTGATCCTGTATGGTTGGAGATGTTCCATAAGTTGGTATTGTCTCTCCAATGTAGAGGAGACCACATTGAGAGCAACGGACACAGTAGATGATGTGTGGAAGTACAGGCAAATCTCTGCCAGGTGTGGATGTATCCTTTGGGGCCTTGGACGGGGGTGAGGGGGGACATGTGGGCACAGGTTTTCCCACTTGGTGCGGTGGCAGGGGAAGGTGGAGGGTGGGTTAATGGGGGGTGTGGACCTAACAAGGGAGTCTCGGAGGGAATGGTCTCTACAGAACGCAGATAGAGGTTAGGCAGGGAACTATATCTCTGGTGGATGGGGTGTATTTTTAGGTAGCGGAAATGGTGGAAGATGATGTGATGTATCTGGAGGTTGGCAGGGTAGAAGGTGAGGACCAGGGGGTTCTGTCCTTGTTGTGATTGGAGAGGTGGGGTCAAAGGTGGAGGTGCAGAAAATGGAAAAGATGCACTGGAGGAGTGTTTCAGAGAAAATCTCAGGGACACACGCATTAAACCCTGTAGCCGAACACTATAACTCACCCTCCTACTCAGTCTAGGACATGTAGGTCCTGGGCCTCCTCCACTGCCAAACTCTAGCCATCCAACACCTGGAGGAAAAAGGCCTCATCTTCCCCCTTGGGACCCTCCAACCACATGGGATCAATGTGGATTTCACCAGTTTCCTAATTTCCCCTCCTATGTTATCGCAGATCAAACCTTCTAATTCGGCATTGCCCTCTTTAACTGTCCTACCTGTCCATCTTCCTTTCCACCTAGCCACTTCACCATCCTCTCCAACCTGTCACCTTCATCTACCTATCACACGCTCTGCTACCTACCCCCCCCCCCCATCCCCAACCCCCTCCAATATATCTCAGCCACCTTGGGCCACTCCCTCATTCTTGATGAAGAGCTTATGCCTGAAACGGCGAATCTCCTGCTCCTCTGCTGCCTGACCGGCTGTGCTTTTCCAGCACCACATTCTTCAACTCCGATCTCCAGCATCTGCAGTCGTCACTTTCTCCCAATTAAGTTTCTGGTCATGACAGCCCCCAGGTCATAGATAGTTGGGGATTCAGTAATGGTAAGACCATTGAATGCCAAGGGCCAGTATACATTGTACCATATTCTTGGCTCTATTACTGGGCCATGGAGTACAAGAGTAGCAAAACTATATAAATTTATATATCAATATATAGACTTACCTGGAGTATTGTGAAGGTTGGAGGCATTATACTGTAGGAACCATGCGATGCATAGGTAGGACTGCAGAAAATAATTGAGTGAATGATTCCAAGGATGAGACAGTTCAATTAGAAGGAAAGATTGGAGAAATAGTAGAGGCTGGGTTATTTAGCATATTCAGTACTGACATGGACAGACTTTTATCTAGAAGTGCATCAAAGGTTATGTGAAAAAGGGAGGAAAGTAAAGTTCAGGATTATCTTTTTTCTTGCTTCCCAAGTAATAGCCGATGCTTACCCCAACTAAAGATGATTATTGCAAGTGATTTCTAAAGGAACATGCTTTACTCTGATTCCCACTGAAATAACTCCACAGACGCCAGTATCCCACCACAAGTCACCCTCTATTTATGCATGGGGAGTCCTTGACACTGGTCCAGCTCCCTCACAGCCAGCTGTCAGATTGACAGAATGTCTGACACTCCTGTTTTCTTTTGTCCTTTTTTTTGTCTTTTTCTCTTTCATTTTTTTTCCTTTTTGTTTTTTTTCCCATTACCCCCACATTACTGCCTACCTGCAGTAATGCTTACTTTTTTCCCCAGCATCCATGTTGTGTGTGTGCAGGTGTGAGACACAGTAAAAGACACAAGGTGCACAAATCTTTATTCAATTTCCACCACCAGGAAGAAACACCCAAGTGGCCAGTGACAAGCAATGCCCCTCACATCAAAGGGCAATGCTGCGTGAAAGTTCAGGATTATCAGATCAGCCACGATATATTTGATTGGCAGAACAGACTCGATGGGCTGAATGACCTACTTCTGCAACCTCTGTCTTATGGCCTAAGTTGTTACTGGTTTCCCTGGAGAGGATAAAGTTAAGAAGAGATTTGATAGAAGTTTTCAAAATCATGAGGGATCTGGACAGAGTAGATAGGGAGGGGAAAAAATGTTCTGAAGAAGGGTCACTGGACTTGAAACAGTAACTTTGTTTTCACTCCACAATTGCTGCTAGATCTGCTAAGGATCTCCAACAATTTCTGGTTTTGTTGTAGACGGTGAAAAACTGTTCCTGTACATAAAAGGGATGAAACCAATAACGCACAGTTTTTTTTTGGAAAGTAAATAAATGCAGGATGAGAAAAAAACGTTTTCACATAGTGAACGTTTAGGGTATGGAATGCACTGCCTGGAAATGTGGTGGAGGCAGGTTCAATTTAGACTTTCAAGGAAGCTTTAGTTTTTTAAAAAAATAGAAACAATGTGCATGGTTCTGAGGAAAAGGTGGGGATTCACACAAAGTTAAATGTTCATTTAGAGAACCAGTGCAGCCACAATGGATTGAATGGCCTCCTTCTGTAATAATTGTGTGATTCAGTGAGTAGAAATCAGCCACTCTTATTCCACTAAGTACCTGTCATCTGAAAATCATAATTAAACCATTCTTGCAGAACTTTCACCCTTTGAGTTACAGGTGATGTTAACTTAATGGAAAGGTTACTGAATTTGTAATATTGAGGCCTGGACAAATGCTCCAGAGACATGAGTGAAAGTCGTATAATGGCATTTAAACTAAATTAATTGAGAAATCTGGATTAACAACAACTAGTCTCAGTAATAATGAGTATAAAATTACTGGATTGTTGTAACAGCCTCTCTGGTTCATGCAGAACCTCCACATAAGACAGTAAGACTAATGTATAGCAGGATTAGGCCATTTGGTTTGTTCAGTCTGCTCTGCCATCCCTTATATTCTAGCCCTCTTAAAGTGAATGCTAACATTGTATTTGCCATGCTAATTGAAGCTGCATCTTAACCTGAAGAGAATCCTGAACTAGGTCCCCAATTCCCTTTGTGTTTCATACTTCCAATGCATTTCCCCATTTATGTCTCTTTTATTCCTACCAAAGTACATTATCTCACACTTTCCCACATCGTTTCCATCTGCCACTTTGCTAACTCACAGTCCTCTGCAGCCTCCCCACTTCCTCAACACTATCTGTCCCTCCACCTATCTTCATGTCAACTGCAAACTTATAAACATTGCCCTCATTATTTTGTACAGATCATTTCCCAACACTGATCCTTGCAGATCTCCACAAGTCACTGGCTGGCATCCTGAAAAAGACCCCTTTATCCAAACTCTCTGCCTTCTGTCAGTCAGCCAATCCTCTATCCACGTCAGTACCTTTCTGCTAACACCATGGGTTCTTCTTTTATTTAGCAGCCTCCTGTGTGGCACCATGTGAAAAGACTTTCTGAATGTGTGATGGCATGTGATACAGATCCACAGCAAACTGGTTCTCTTAAATGCTTTCAGAAATAACTGAGCAAGCCAATCATTTGTAACAAATCACAATAAACGTGGAAAAAGAATACAACTGGACAGATCGCCGAGAATTGACCTGGAACTGGAAACTACAAAGGCACAGAGTCACTGCAAAGCCCTCACAAGTATTTGGCATGTGCTGTCCCACTGGCAGGATAACCCACAAAAGTTGGCGGCACCTGATATACGAGTGTGAGAGAATGGTCCTGTAGTCCACAACATTGACAGAGCACTGGAAAGCCAAGAGAGAAAATGTCCAATGCTCTCAACAAAAGTCAGACCACGTTGCAACCTGAGACCTATTTAGAGGAGTTGTCACCTTAATCGAATGCAAATGACTATTGTGACAATGAATATTGTGGCAACTGCACACATTTACACATAAGTACAGAAATTATGCCTTCAATGTAGGCAGCTGGTTGGGAAGATGTTAAAGTTCAGTCACTTTATGATAATTTTAATTGCTGACAATTCATATTGGAAACTCAACAGTTCAACCTTGGGCAAGGGAACCAACTAGTGGTTACCACCAACTGCCCTTCCTTATCTTATGAATTAGCACTCAACCATTTTCAATGTCATTTGACATGAGTGAACTAATCTACAGTTGGGGAGGGGGAGGATATCAGGATTTTGATCCAATGACACTGGAGGAAGTTTGGTATTCCCAGGACAGGAGTTGCTTAGAAGGGAACTTTCAGGTAGTAGTGTGCCCACAAATCTGCTGCCCTTATCCTTCTGGATAGAATTTTAATGGGTTTGGAATGTGCTGCCTAAGAAGCCTTGGTGGATTTCTGCAGTGCATCTCATAGAAGGTACACACTGCTGTTCCTGAGAGTTGATGATGGAGTGGATATTGATCTGATACCACTCCATTATGTGCAATGCTTCAAGAAGGCGGTTCACCACCACCCTTTTGTGGACATTTAGAGATGGGTAATAAATGTTGCCAACACCAATGAAGGAAAAAGTTAATAAAAAGCGTATGGTATGATAATGTCATGGGAGCTGCGAACTGCACGGGATTGCAGTTAAAATGGGCTGGCTCAAAGAGAGAGGTTGAATGGGGGTGGGGGGGGGGGGGGGAGCTGGCAAAGGGCTGAATGACAGCGATGTTGACATTGAGGACCAAACCCAGTGACCCTGTGTGGTTGTTCCGTCACGTGCCTCCCAGAGCGGAGCGATGACGTCGACAATAAGGCACGCGCGGTCCTGACCGTTACAGTTCAAACGGCGTCGCGCGGCCGCCGAGCGAGGCATCGATTCCGCGAGCCGGCGCCGGTCACCCATCCTCGGACCAACTACTACAAGGTGCGTGCACGTAATGTCGATGATTGCGGGTTGTAGGCCCGCGGAGCCAATGGGAGATTACACCCGACTGTGGATTCGTCAATCACTTTCCACTTGTCTTCTCAAAACGAAACCGTTCCGACTGGTGTTTCGTTTGGAGAAAGCTCGAGACCCGATTGCTGGTGTTTTTCGACAAAACTTGGACAACAAATTGGCGGGAAGAAAGAGCGCCATTTTCACGAGTGTGCGCACGCGTCAAGGGGCGCTGGGGCCTAGTCACGTGCTCAGTGCTGTCTGTCGAATGTCTGGCAGTGGGCACAGCCCAACCCATCCACCGACCCCAGCTTTTCATTTTTGCTTTACATTTGTAAGAATGTCATTATGGGAGGTTGTGGGGCCATTAAATGTTGTTGCTCATTTTGTTAGGTTTAATCAGGTTCAACGTGTGTATTTTTTTGTGTGTAGAGAACATGTGTTATATGTGGCTTCCAGTACGTGCAAATACACTACACTGTCCACTCAACTGACATTTTAAATTGGTTTTTGGCATAATTCTTAGCATATTCAGAATTATGTAGCAGTTGTTACCCTATTGTCAATCATATAGAATATTGAACAATGTTTCATAGAATCCTGAAAGTGTGAAAACAGGCCCTTCAACCCAACAAGTCCACATCGACCCTCTTAAGAGTAACCCAACCAGACCCATTCCCCTACCCTATAACTAAAAATTTACTCCTGACTAATGCACCTGACCGACACATCCCTGAACACTGGGCAATTTAGCTTGGCCAGTTCACCTAACCTGCACATTTTTGAATTGTGGGAGGAAACCGGAGCACCCAGAGGAAACCCACGCAGACACAGGGAGAAAGTTCAAACTCCACAGAGACAGTCACCTGAGGCTGGAATTGAACTTGGATCCCTGGTGCTGTGAGGCAGCAGTGCTAACCACTGAGTCACCATACTGCCCCCAAATGTTTTGAGATTACAAGCATACAGCATAGAAACAGGCTCTTCAGCTCACCTTATTATGCTGCCAGTTTGGTTTGCTTAGAACATAGAACAATACAGCACAGAACAGGCCCTTCGGCCCACGATGTTGTGCCGAAAATTTGTCCTAGCTTAAGTGCGTGTCCATGTACCTATCCAATTGCCGCTTAAAGGTCACCAATAATTCTGACTCTGCCACTCCCACAGGCAGCGCATGCCATGCCCCCACCACTCTCTGGGTAAAGAACCTACCCCTGACATCCCCCCTATACCTTCCACCCTTCACCTTAAATTTATGTCCCCTTTTAACACTCTGTTGTACCTGGGGAAAGAAGTCTCTGACTGTCTACTCTATTTATTCCCCTGATCATCTTATAAACCTCTATCAAGTCACCCCTCATCCTTCGCCGTTCCAATGAGAAAAGGCCTATCCTTGTACGACCTATTCTCCATTCCAGGCAATATCCTGGTAAGTCTCCTCTGCACCCTCTCCTAAGCTTCCACATTTTTCCTAAAATGAGGTGACCAGAACTGCACACAGTAGTCCAAATGTGGCCTTACCAAGGTCCTATACAGCTGCAACATCACCTCACGACCCTTGAATTAAATCCCTCTGCCAATGAACGCTAATACACCATAGGCCTTCTTACAAGCTCTATCCACCTGAGTGGCAACTTTCAAAGATCTATGAACATAGACCCCAAGATCCCTCTGCTCCTCCACCTTACTAAGAACCCTACCGTTAACCCTGTATTCCGCATTCTTATTTGTCCTTCCAAAATGGACAACTCACACTTGACAGGGTTGAACTCCATCTGCCACTCCTCAGCGCAGCTCTGCATCATATCTAAGTCCCTTTGCAGCTGACAACAGCCCTCCTCACTATCCACAACTCCACCAATCTTCGTATCGTCTGCAAATTTACTGACCCACCCTTCGACTCCCTCTTCCAAGTCATTAATAAAAATTACAAACAGCAGAGGACCCAGAACTGATCCCTGTGGAAGTCCACTTGTAACTGGGCTCCAGGCTGAATATTTACCATCTACCACCACTCTCTGACTTCAACCGGTTAGCCAGTTCTCTATCCAACTGGCCAAACTTCCCACTATCCCATACCTCCTGACTTTCTGCATAAGCCTACCATGGGGAACCTTATCAAATGCCTTACTAAAATCCATGTACACTACATCCACTGCTCTACCTTCATCCACCTGCTTAGTCACCTCCTCAAAGAATTCAATAAGACTTGTAAGGCAAGACCTACCCCTCACAAATCCATGCTGGCTGTCCCTAATCAAGCAGTGTCTTTCCAGATACTCATAAATCCTATCCCTCAGTACCCTTTCCATTACTTTGCCTACCACCGAAGTAAGACTAACTGGCCTGTAATTCCTGGGCTTATCCCTATTCCATTTTTTGAACAGGGGCACAACATTCGCCACTCTCCAGTCCCCTGGCACCACCCCCATTAACAGTGAAGACGAAAAGATCATCGCCAACGGTTCTGCAATCTCCTCTCTTGCTTCCCACATAATCCTAGGATATATCCCGTCAGGCCCGGGAGATTTGTCTATCCTCAAGTTTTTCAAAATGCCCAACACATCTTCCTTCCTAACAGGTATCTCCTCTAGCTTACCAGTCCGTTTCATACTCTCCCCTTCAACAATACGGTCCCTCTCATTTGTAAATACTGAAGAAAACCACTCATTCAAGACCTCTCCTATCTCTTCCGACTCCATACACAGTCTCCCACTACTGTCCTTGATAGGACCTACCCTCGTTCTCGTAATTCTCATGTTTCTCACATACGCATAAAAGGCCTTGGGGTTATCCTTGATCCTACCCGCCAAAGATTTTTCATGCCCTCTCTTAGCTCTCCTAATCCCTTTCTTCAGCTCCCTCCTGGCTATCCTGTATCCCTCCAACGCTCTGTCTGTACCTTGTTTCCTCAACCTTATGTAAGCCTCCTTCCTCCTCCTTCCAAGACATTCAACCTCCCTCGTCAACCAAGGTTCCCTCACACGACCATCTCCTTCCTGCATGACAGGCACATACATATCAAGGCCACATTTCAACGACATCCTTCCCTGATAGCCTATGCTCCCAACTTATGCTCCTCAGATCCTGTCTTGCAGCATCGTATTTATCCTTCCCCCAATTGTAAAACCTGCCCTGTTGCACGCACCTATCTCTCTCCATAACCAAGGTGAAAGTCACAGAATTGTGGGCACCATCACCAAATTGCTCACCCACTAACAAGCCCATCACTTGTCCCGGTTCGTTACCAAGTACCAAATCCAATATGGCCTCCCCTCTGTTCGGACAATCTACATACTGAGTTAGAAAAGCTTCCTGGACACACTGCACAAACACCGTCCCATCCAATCTACTTGATCTAAAGAGCTTCCAATCAATAGTTGGGAAGTTGAAATCGCCCATGACTACTACCCTGTGGCTTCTGCACCTTTCCAAAATCTGTTTCCCAATCTATTTCTCCACATCTCTGCTGCTATTGGGGGGGGCCTATAGTAAACACCCAACAAGGTGACTGCTCCTTTCTTATTTCTGACTTCAGCCCAGACTACCTCCAAAGGCAGATCCCCCTCGAACTGCCTTTCTGCAGCCATTATACCATTTCTAATTAGCAAAGCCACCCCCCACCCCTCCTTTTTTATCACCCTCCCTAATCTTGCTGAAACATCTGTAACCAGGAACCTCCAACAACCATTCCTGTCCCTCTTCTATCCACGTTTCCGTGATGGCCACAACATCGTAGTCCCAAGTACCGATCCACCTTAAGTTCACCCACCTTATTTCTGATACTCCTTGCGTTGAAGTATACACACTTGAACCCATCTCTGTGTCCGCAAGTATTCCCTGTCAGTGCTACCTTCTCCACAGCCTCCCTACATTCTTGGACATCCTGAAAAACAGCTAACCTACTTGCTGGACTACAAGTCCGGATCCCATCCCCCTGCCAAATTAGTTTAAACCCCCCCCGAAGAGTGCTAGCAAACCTACATCCCAGGATATTGGTGCCCTTCTGGTTCAGGTGCAACCTGTCCTGCTTGTACAGGTCCCACCTTCCCCAGAATGCAGTCCAATTGTCCAAATACCTGAAGCCCTCCCTCCTACACCATCCTTGCAGCCACGTGTTCAATTGCACTCTCTTCCTATTCCTTGCCTCACTGTCGTGTGGCACCGGCAACAACCCAGAGATGATGACTGTCCTAGCTTTTAGATTCCAGCCTAACTCCCTGAGCTCCTGAATGACCTCCCCACCCCTCTTCCTACCTATGTCGTTGGTGCCAATGTGCACCACGACTTCTGGCTGCACACCCTCCCCCTTAAGGATTCTGAAGACACGGTCCGAGACGTCTCGGACCCTGGCACCTGGGAGGCAACAAGTCATCTGAGAGTCTCGCCCATGTCCACAGAAACGCCTGTCTGTCCTTCTAACTATAGCGTCTCCTATAACTCGCGCTCTCCACCTCTCCCCCTTTTCCTTCTGGGCCTCAGAGCCGGACCTCGTGCCAGAGACCCGGTCACTGCAGCTTACCCCTGCTAGGCCATCCCCCCCCAACAGTATCCAAAGCGGTATACTTATTGTTGAGGGAACGACAACAGGGGATCCCTGCACTGCCTGCTTCCTCCCCTTCCCACCTCTAACTGTTACCCAGCTACCACTGTTCTGTGATAACTATGTCCCTGTAGCTTCTATCTATCACCCTCTCAGCCTCTCGAATAATCCTCAGTTCATCCAACTCCAGCTTCAGTTCCCTAACACGGTCTGTGAGGAGCTGGAGCTGGCTGCACTTCCTGCAGGTGAAGTCGGCAGGAGCATCGGTGATCACCCCTACCTCAAACATCCTGCAGGAGGAACATTCCACTGCCTGCGCTGCCATAGTCTCCAAAACAAGAACACTAAGTAGCTTACCTGTTCAGCCGACTGAGTCCTTTTCTTTGTAGGTTAGAGGAGGAGGGAGGGTGGGAGACACTGCACGTGTAGTGTCTCGGGTTCCTTCTCCACTCAAACTTCTTACCTTCCCAGAAGCCTCTGTTGACGACTTCTGGGTTTCCGCTCCTAGTTGAAAAAAAACAGACTACGAAAAGAAAAGCGTTAATTTAAACTGGTCTCCGCTTACCTTCCGGCTCCCCTCTCTGTGCGCCCGCTGTAGCACTGTAGCTTTTTGCAAACTGTTTCAAGAGACACAATTTGATCCACCAATGTTTGACTTTCTGCCTACATATCAAGCACTACACTGACATTGAAATTTAAATACCACATTAATCATTTGTGTCATGAGTAGAATGTCTTTTTGGCATGATCGCAACACCACTCATGTTACTAATGCATAACAATATGAAACAACTCGCTTCACATTGGTCAAATTTTGAGAAATGTTACCCTTCCATGAAATTTGAAATAAACTGGGCATTTTCAGAAATGAAAGTAACAGTCCATTCATGAGTTTGTGCAATACCTAGTAAGAAAAGATCTGATCAGAGTAACCATTCCCATTGGAAGATGACTTTGATGTATCCTATTTCAGATAATTTATTGAATATCACGCAAACCCCTGAGTGGGCCTAAACTTTAAAGTAGACAACAAAATTCATTTCTCTTGCCAAGGCATTGCCCTATCAGAGTCAACCTACCTTCTTTATATGTAACTGAAGCTTGATAGTTAGCTGTCAGTCATCATCTAACTGATGCACTGTTAGAGGACTTGTCACGTAGAGTCAGAGATCACTTGCCAAATCTCAAGAGTATTTTAAAATGAGCTTAAAAACAAAACATTTACAAATGTTTTAATGAATCAAATATGCAAAAAGATACTAGTAAAGGTAAAAATGTAACTAGCTTAAGCAAATGGAAGATAAAATTTTTATTTTGCACATGCCCATTCTTTTTCCTTGATTCAGAAGTACTGAACCAATCCTATCAAGATGGCTTGCAGTAAATCTGTAATTCCTTATGGCTTCAAGACTCTTGTCGAAACACTAGGCAAGTCTGTTTTGCTTGAACAACCTGCGGATATACCCCGGTTTGCCTCAGTCTATTTCAAGAAATTACTGGAGTTTCGAACTGGTTTGTGTTCAGTTCCTTGTTTATTTCTATGTAATACAGTGAGTGTTTCAAAAAAAAATTTTGTATCCAAATAATTAAATACAGTTTTAGTAAGGCTGAAGAATATATCTGCTACAATAATATATTTCCTCTGTCATGCAGTTAATCCAACTCTTGATTTAAAAGAACTGGTGAAATTATTCTATTTAAACAAAGGTAAGAAAAATAAAGTTAGTTAACTACTTTCACCTATCTGTTTAAAGGTTAATGTTTTCCAGCTACAATACTTTTTAGAAAAGCTGCATTGCTTTTAACATTACAAGCTTGTGATGAATTTAAGAGGATTCCTGATGGGAAATAATCTTGACTTGCCACCATCCCTACATTGACAGCCACACAATGTCCATGGTATTATAACAACAAAGCATATTTATATATGCTTTAATATAATGAATTTCAAAAGTTCCACAAGTTTAGTAAAGCAGAATTTTACACAAAGCAATGTTATTGACAGCAGGAGCCAAAACCTTAGTTTTTTTAAAAAAAAGTAAATTTGCTTAAATTTTCTTCAGGGAGAAAAGTGAATTGGAGAAGCACAAGTTTAGTGAGGAAATTCCAGAACGTAGGCTTTTGGCACTTGAAGTCACAAATGTAGAAATTAAAAGTAGAGATGCACAAAAAGCCAGGATTAGAGGAGCATGAAACATAGGAGGTTGAAATGCTGAGATTACTTGGAGAGGGAGAGATGAGACCATAGAAGACTTCAGAATACAGAGGCACATGACAGGCTTGTGATGAGGGCTGTAGGTCATGGTATAAAGAGGACAGCAGCAACATGGATACAAAATTGGCCTCGGGTTAGGAAACAGGAATAGTCACTGGATTATTTTTTAGGGCTGGAGAAAGATTTGTAGTGGGGTTTCCCCAAAGACTGATGGGCTGAGTGCCATAACAATTCTATGATTCTGCTATTGAAATGTATAAGATTTTGAAGAGAGCTAGGGAGATGCTTTCCCTCTGGAGGAAAGTAGGACTAAGGATGTAGCTTTCATTTTAAGATGAAAGCTAGCAAAGAGATTGCGGGGGCCCTGATCTGGTGAAGTGCTAGAAGACTAAAGAGTGGCTAATGTTGTGTCATTGTTTAAGAAAAGCTGCAAAGTAAGGCCGGGCAACTATAGACCAGTGAGCTTGCTGTCAGTCATAAGTAAGTTGTGGAGGGGATTCTGAGAGGTAGGATGTATGTACATTTGGAAAGGTAAGGACTGATTTGGGATAGAATGGTTTCATGCATGGGACATTGTGTCTTATAAATTTGAGGTTTTGAAGAGGCTACTAAGAAGATAGATGAAGGCAGCACTGTAGATGTTATCTATGTGGACTTTAACAAGCCTACAACAAGACCTCCCATGGTAGACTGGTTAGTAAGATTAGATCACATGGAATCCAGGGAGAACCAGCTCATTGGATAGAAAATTGTCTTGATTGTAGAAGAGAGGGTGGTGGTAGAGGAACTGGAGGTCTGTGACCAGCAGTGTGCTATAAGGATTGGTTCTGGGTCCACTATTATTGAAAGCAACGATTTGGATGGTAATATAGAAGGTATGGTTAGTAAGTTTGCGGATGACACCAAACTTGGTGGTACAGTGGACAGTGAAGAAGGTTATCTCTGAATATAACAAAATCTTGATCTGATAGGCCAATGGGCTGAGAAGTGGCAGATGGAGATTTAATTTAGACAAATGCAAGGCTTTGCAGTTTGGTAATGCAAACCAGGGCAGGACTTCTACTGTTAATGGAAGGACTCTAGGGCGTGTTGTTGAATATAGGCACCTTGGGAAGGAATGTATATAGTTCCTTGAAAGTTGATAGGTAGACAGGGTGGTGAAGAAGACATTTGCCATTTGTCTTTATTTATCAGAGCATTGCTTATAAGAGTTGAGAAGATTTGAGATTGAGATTCTGGATGTGGGTTTGCTTGCTGAGCTGGAAGGTTCGTTTTCAGACATTTCGTCACCATACTAGGTAACATCATCAGTGAGCCTCCAGATGAAGCACTGGTGGTATCGGCCGCTTTTTATTTATGTGTCTAGGTTTCCTTGGGTTGGTGACATCATTTCCTGTGGTGGTATCAGTTCCAGTTCTCTTTCTCAGGGAGTGGTAAATGGGATCTGAGTCAATGTGCTTTGTTGATAGAGTTCCGGTTGGAATGCCATGCTGCTAAGAATTCTTGCGCGTATCTCTGTTTGGCTTGTCCTAGGATGCATGTGTTGTCCCAGTCAAAGTGGTGTACTTCCTCATCTGTATGTAAAGATACTAGCAAGAGTGGGTCATGTCTTTTTGTGGCTAGTTGATGTTCATGTACCTGGTGGCTAGTTTACTGTGTTTTTTTCCAATGTAATGTTTATAACAGTTCTTGCACAGTATTTTGTAAATGACATTAATTTATTTTGTCTGTATTGGGTCTTCTAACTTCATTAGCTGCTGTTTTAATGTGTTGGTGGGTTTGTGGGCTACCATGATGCCAAGGGCTCTGAGTAGTCTGGTAGTCATTTCTGAGATGTCTTTGATGTAGGGTTGAATGGCTAGGGTTTCTGGACATGTTTTGTCTGCTTGTTTGGGTTTGTTGCTGAGAAATCGGCAGACTATGTTCGTTGGGTACCCATTCTTTTTTAATACACTGTATAGGTGATTTTCCTCTGCTCTTCATAGTTCCTCTGTGCTGCAGTGTGTAGTGGCTCGTTGAAACAATATTCTAATGCAGCTTCATTTGTGGATGTTGGGATGATTGCTTCTGTAGTTGAATATTTGGTCTGTATGTGTTGTTTTTCTGTAGATGCTGGTTTGAAGTTCCCCATTGGCTGTTCGCTCTACTGCAACATCGAGGAATGGCAATAAGAGTATTATTGATGGTCTTGAAGGTTTCTTCTAATTTGTTTTGTTGAGTGATGACAAAGGTGTCATCCAAGTCACAAACCCAAAGTTTGGGTTGGATGGCTGGCAGAACTGTTTGTTCGAGTCTCTGCATTACTGCCTCTGCTAAGAACCCTAATATTGAAGATCCCAACGGTGTTCCATTGGTTTGTCTGTAGGTTTTGTTGTTGAAGGCAAAATGGGTGGTAAGGCATAGGTCCACTCACTTGACGATTTTGTCCTTGCTGATGAAATTGGTGGTGTTTGGTGTATGTGTCTTTGGTTCTTCCAATAGTGTAGTCAGTGTTTCCTTGGCCAGGTTGATGTTGATAGATGTGAACAGGGATGTTACATCAATGGAGGCCATTATTTCATCCTGGTGTCTTTGATGGTCTTCAGGATTTCTTGGGTGGAGTGGTGTGAGTCTTCTACTAAGTGTTTTAGTCTTTGGTGTAGCTCCTTGGCTAATCTGTAAGTTTGTGTTCCAGGTAGCGAGACTATGGGTCTGAGAGGGGCTCCTGGTTTGTGATAATCCATAGAAGCATGCTGCGTTGGATCTGTCTGGTTTCATTTTTTTTTGAAAGTCAGTCTGATTTATTTCTCCAGATTTCTGAAGTCTTTTGAGTAGGGCCGTGATTCGGTTCTCTAGATATGGGGTTGGATGTATCGCCACTTGTTGGTAAGTGTTGGTATCTGCAAGCAGTATGTTCAGTTTCTCAATGTAGTCTCTTTGATTTAAAATGACTGTCAAGTGTCCTTTATCTGCAGGTAGGATAACAATGTTTTTATTTTTTTTAGTCCTTCTCGTGCTTTCTTTTCTTGTGTGTTGAGTGTGTTTCCTTCCTTTTTCCTGCTTAATGTTGGTGCGACTGTCTGACTGATGGTTTGCTGGGTTTCTACTGTGAGTTTGTTGCCTTTCAGTGTTGTTTCAAATGCTGCTAAGAAATCTTTCTGGTCCACATCCTACAAGTGAGTAAAATTAGGGCGCACGGGATTGGGGGCAAAGTACTAGATTGGATAGAGAATTGGTTGGCTAATAGGAAACAAAGGGTAGTGATTAACGGCTCCATTTCGGAATGGCAAGCAGTGACCAGTGGGGTACCGCAGGGATCCGTGCTGGGACCGCAGCTTTTTACAATATATGTAAATGATATAGAAGATGGTATCAGCAATAACATTAGCAAATTTGCTGATGACACAAAGCTAGGTGGTAGGGTGAAATGTGATGAGGATGTTAGGGGATTACAGGGTGACCTGGACAAGTTAGGTGAGTGGGCAGATGCATGGCAGATGCAGTTTAATGTGGATAAATGTCTGGTTATCCACTTTGGTGGCAAGAACAGGAAGGCAGATTACTACCTCAATGGTATCAAATTAGGTAAAGGGGCTGTTCAGAGAGATCTGGGTGTTCTTGTCCACCAGTCAATGAAGGCAAGCATGCAGGTACAGCAGGTCGTGAAGAAGGCTAATAGCATGCTGGCCTTCATAACAAGAGGGATTGAGTATAGAAGCAAAGAGGTGCTTCTGCAGCTGTACAGGGCCCTGGTGAGACCACACCTGGAGTACTGTGTACAGTTCTGGTCTCCAAATTTGAGGAAAGACATTCTGGCTATTGAGGGAGTGCAGCGTAGGTTCACGAGGTCAATTCCTGGAATGGCAGGATTGCCTTACACGGAAAGACTGAAGCGACTGGGCTTGTATACCCTTGAGTTTAGAAGACTGAGAGGGGATCTGATTGAAACGTATAGGATTATGAAAGGACTGGACACTCTGGCAGGAGGGAACATATTTCCGTTGATGGGGGAATGCCGAACCAGAGGACACAACTTAAAAATACGGGGTAGACCATTTAGGACAGAGATGAGGAGAAACTACTTCACCCAGAGAGTGGTGGCTGTGTGGAATGCTCTGCCCCAGAGGGCAGTGGAGGCCCAGTCTCTGGATTCATTTAAGAAAGAATTGGATAGAGCTCTTAAAGATAGTGGAGTCAAGGGGTATGGAGATAAGGCTGGAACAGGATACTGATTAGGAATGATCAGCCATGATCATATTGAATGGCGGTGCAGGCTTGAAGGGCAGAATGGCCTACTCCTGCATCTATTGTCTATTGTCTATTGTCTAAGATGTAATTTAATCCACTTACTTAGATGGCTTTTTCAGTGTCTACTAAGGGTCGGTCAGATAAGTTTTTTTTTATCCATGCTTCTGTGTTATTTGTGTTGTTACTTTGTGTAAATATGTCTATTTTTTTCTGCACGTATAGTTTTGTTTTCCTTTTCTGTGTCGCTGTCTAATGTCTATGGCTTATTGTACTGCGTCTGTCCATTCATGGTCTGTTGCATTACTAAATTACGTTTTTTGGCGTGAAATTTCCCAGTAGTGTTTACGGAGTCTGTTGTGGGTATCATTAATCATAACTCTAAACATTCTGTAGCTGTTTTGCTCTGCTATTGAATTTATTAGTCAAGACACTGGATACAAATGCAGCACGGTTATGATAGAGCTGCCTAAGCCATTACTAAGGCTACAGTGGGAATACAAAGTGCAATTCTGATAGCCACATTAAGGAAATAAGTGATCGCACCAGAGAGGGTGCAGAGAAGATTTATCAGTACGTAGTCTTGGTTGGAGAGCATCAATGAATGAATAGAGACTGAATAGCTTGTGGTTGTTTTCTTTCAATCTTGAGATCTTATTGAGGTTCTGAATGTAGGTTTGCTTGCTGAACTGGAAGGTTCATTTCCAGACGTTTCGTCACCCTACTAGGTAACATCTTCAGTGGGCCTCCGGGCGAAGCACTGTTGATAGTCCCTGCTTTCTATTTATATGTTTGGGTTTCTTTGGGTTGGTGACATTATTTCCTGTGGTGATGTCATTTCCTGTTCTTTTCTTCAGGGGTGGTAGATGGGGTCTAACTCGATGTGTTTGTTGATAGAGCTCTGGTTGGAATGCTATGCTTCTAGGAATTCTCTTGCATATCTCTGTTTGGCTTGTCCTAGAGTGGATATGTTGTCCCAGTCGAAGTAGTGTCCTTCGTCATCTATATGTAAAGATACTAGTGAGAGAGGGTCATGCCTTTTTGTGGCTAGTTGATGTTCATGTATCCTGGTGGCTAGTTTTCTGCCTGTTTGTCCAATGTACTGTTTGTTACAGTCCTTGCATGGTATTTTGTAAATAACATTAGCTTTGCTTGTTGTTTGTATAGGGTCTTTCAAGTTCATTAGCTGCTGATTTAGTGTTTTGGTGGGTTTGTGGGCTATCATGATGCCAAGGGGTCTGAGTAGTCTGGCAGTCATTTCTGAGATGTCTTTCATGTAGGGGAGAGTGGCTCAGGTTTCTGGATGCGTTTTGTCTGCTTGTTTGAGTTTGTTGCTGAGAAATCTGCAGACTGTGTTCATTGGGTACCCGTTCTTTTTGAATACACTGTAAAGGTGATTTTCTTCTGCTCTGCGTCATTCCTCTGTGCTGCAGTGTGTGGTGGCTCGTTGGAATAATGTTCTGATGCAACTTTGTTTGTGGATGTTGGGGTGATTGCTTCTGTGGTTCAATATTTGGTCTGTATGTGTTGTTTTCCTGTAGTCTACTGAATCTAAAACTGCAAGTCATAGTATTCTGTGAAGCTACTTTTAGTAGATAACCTGTTGTAGTCATGACCAAGGCAAGGGGAGTACACCATCACTTCAGTACTGACTATTCCATGTCAGTAATGTAATAATTCATATTCCTTCTAAATATTTCCAAATCAAAGCCAGAGTCTTCAGGAAAAGAGAGAAAAAAAGTCTCTGCAGATATTGGCTTTCTAAAAAACACATTTTGGCATAGGGATTATTCTTGACGGCAAAAGTATAACACATAGAATGTTCTAGAATCTGTCGCTGATATTTTGGCTAGAGTGATCCAGTCACTAAGCATGCATGGTTGTCTCTGAAGTCTTGCAAATACAGCTTGCTGAGGAAATACAATCTCAATGTTTCTTCAGTAGCTCTTTCAAGAGAACAAATAGTTTTCACCCTGAATTCAAAAGCTTGTTTTGTTTTCAGAAATTAGAACAATCAGCTGAAAGCTTGTTACTTGCAAACTTTCCTCAAACGCGGCTTATTCTTAGCAGGCTTTACTCCAACTTAGCTTGTTCTTAGCATATTTTCCTCCAACTGAACCAAATAAAATAAGCTCCTCTTCAAACTAGTCGTTGTTGAAAACGGGGTCTGTAGGAAAGTAATCATCAGTCATGACAAAACAAACCCCTGTCTATAATGAACTTTATCACCTCCCCTAAAGAAACCACTCCAGTTATTTTCACAGGTAAATCCATTTTCCCCCCCATCCTTCAAACTTCAGTCTTCTACACAATATTAAATATAATTAATCTTTATGCCACTGTATATGATGTAATGGGAAGGTCACATTAGTGTTTTAAAGCTGAGCTTCCAGTTACTAATATCCACTTTAAGTCACAATTTGTTTGATGTTTTTATGTGTAGTAATACAGTCAGGCACAGAGGAGAGAAAAAAGTGGCTATCAGATTCAGAAGAACCAACTTATCAAAGTGGAACTACGTCATCCAACATGCTTGCACCCACTAATCAAGAAGATGGTTTTCTTAATAAGGAAACTTCATTAGAAGATGTACCTATTTTGCATGAGAATTTAAGTCCAAGTCTACTAATGAGTGAAACCAGTTTAAATAAATCTAATTTGGTTTCTAAAAAAGAGATTTCTGAGATTGTAAATGAAGAATCACCTAGTTTTGTGTACATTTACACAAATATTTGTTCTGTCAACCAGGATGAATCTGGATTTACATACATTTATACGAATGCTTCTTCAGCGAAACAAGACAATGAGTCAACTAGCATTGAATGTGAACCAGCTCATCTCGAAGTAGAAACAGGACCTGTGATAAATAATGCACTTCTCACCAGTTATGAGTCTACACCTCAACAACAATTCAACAGCCCTTCAGCTTTAGCTCAAGGACAGAGATCCAAAGATGATTTTAGCACCACTAAACAAATATCTGCTCACAAAAACCAACTGATGTCACGTAAATCAGAATCAGTTCCAGAGACGTTCTCAGTTCATAGTTTTTCTTCACTAGGCACAGCAGTGAACCAGAAAGTTGTTCCTGTGGCACACAGAGCAGTTCCAGTTCACACTGAGGCAATTCCAACCCATACTGAGCACACCTCAGCCCTGTATTCTGATGGGTCAACTCTGAATAGTTACAAACAACTTTTATTTACTCTTGGAAGAGTTTCAAAAGCAGCATCAGCTGAAATGGAACTTTGTCAGACAGACTCACCAGTGTACATGGTTGACATGACAACAGGTGACCATAGAAACCAACCTGAGAAATGTAATTCTGGTGAACACTTTTCGGTCCTCAAAACTAGGAAAACCAAGAATGAAAAGCTGGGAAGTTTTTTGTACGCCAAGAAAATAGATGTGAATGAAAAAGATATAAAGAAGATGGAAATCCAGAAGGAACTTGGTAAGTAAAGGCAATATTCTTCAAATGCTGCAAATATGAAATAAAAGCAGATAATGCTGGGGAAACTCAGCATGTCTGGCAACATCTGTGTCCAAAGCCATCTGCAGCATAGAAGAGAGCTAGAAAATGATGGGTATTATGTTGTATATTGTGTGTATGAGGAACAAGTAAAATAGTTGGTGAGGGTGCTCAGAGCTCAAGGCAAAGGGATGTTTACTGGCAATAAAGGAAAGATTGAGGTATGAAATAGGTCTGAATAGTAATTTAGAATAGGCGATTTAGAAAAGCCAACAAGAAACATTTGGCGTTCACATTAACTACTATTACCACTGGTATCTAATTACATAGATTCTACTTCACTCCAGTTTTCACAAATATTTTAAGTAAAATAATGGAATAAAACTCAAGGGAAACACAAGATACTATGATGAAGGTTTTTGATATTATTATGATCATCATTATTATTTGGAAATTTGAGTCCTGAAGTGGACAAAATCTTGTATTTTTATCTAGTGTTAAGAATGAAGAAAACCTAGAACTTAGTCTAAAATAAAACTAAAACTGAGTGGTGCATGGTGATCTGCCATCTGTTTATATGCATTTGATATTTTGGAAGAAAAACCCTTATGAATGGTTCACTCTTTCATAAATAGGTAGAGTGAGAACAATAGATTTTTTTCTGGCAGTAGAGCATTCTATGAAACAGGATGACGGTGACACGAAAATAAGTTCTTTTAGAAAGACAGAACCATTCCCAAAAGTCAGCGAGTGTTGAGGCTGTCACAGAGAAAAGCAGGAGATGGAAAAAAGGCTTGTATATTCAGCAGTTCAGTTGAGCCATTCCAAAATAGGGCAGACAAAATCTTGAGTGGCTTAGAAGTTAGTAAGAGCAAAGCTCTAGAAATAGAGGGCTTTAAGGTGCCAGAGAGGAAAACACTCCTAAAGGCTGTTGAATGCATGAATTTAAGGAACACATTTTAAGGAATGTAATGTGTTAGCAGTTTGTTTAAACGGTTTCAGGAAGAGATATTAATTAAAGAAGATGGCGTCAAGTAAATGGAAATGTTTGCTGAATGAAAACCAAATAGAGCCTTATCCCCTTAAAAAAACACTTTAAAGCAGGGTGACCCTTCACATAAGTTCCAAGTATCTGATATTTGTAACAAGCCCACTTTGAGTCATTCTTATGCTGTGTAAAATAGTTTTTTTTAAATCTTGTGTAGCAAATTTGTCTTTGGCAGTCTTTTGTGGATATATTGTGACTGACCACATGGTTTAAAAAAATTGTTCATTAGCCAAGTTTCATTCTGGGGCATTACTTAAGGTATTATATCAGAGGTTATAATAATAGTATTGATGTCAAATTTTTGAAATATTACTTAAACTGCTGAAGAACTGGAAAAAAAGTAGAAATTATGAATTATGAATCCTCGAAGACATGCTTTGAATTCAAAGTGAACTTGTGAATGGAAATATTTAGGGCCCAAAAATGCAAGAGTCCATTTATCAATGTGGTCTCATTCGATGAGCTTGCAACATCAATTCAGCATTTTATTTTTGAAAGTTCCAATTGTCCTCAAAACCAACTGGAAAGACCAGAAAAAGTGGGAAAAAGAGGAAGTAATCAAGAAAGTGACAACTCCCACAGAATGGATTGATGAGTTGATTGGAAAGGGAGCCCAGAAGAGAAGATAGTGGAGCAGGAATGGCAGGAGTTTCTGGGACTAATTCAAGAGGCACAGCAGAAATTCAGAGTCGAGAGTATGTTGCTGGAAAAGCACAGCAGGTCAGGCAACATCAGAGGAGCAGAAAAATTGATGTTAAGGGCCAGAGCCCTTCAGTAGGCTCTGGCCCGGAACATCAATTCTGCTCATCACATGCTGACCTCCAGCATCTGCAGACCTCACTTTCCCCCACAGCAGAAATTCATCCCAAGGAAGAAGAAACATGCTAAGAGGAGGATGAGGCAAGCATGGCTGACAAGGGAACCCAGGACAGCATAAAAGCAAAAATAAAAGCATATAATGTGGTGAAGATTATTGGGAAGCCTTTAAAAACCAGCAGAGGACATCTAAAAGAGCAATAAGGAGGAGAAGATGAAACATGTGAGTAAGCTAGCTAATAACATAAGATAGCAAGAGATTTCTTCTCAAAAGCTAAGTAAGAGTCAGGAGTGGACATTGGACAGCTAGAGTAGTAATAATAGGGAACAAAGAAATGATTGAGAAACTGAATAGGTACTTTGCATCAGTTTTTCACGGTGAAAGATCTCAGCATACTAAAGCTTCAAGACAGGTCAGGGGGCAGAGGAGATTAGGGTAGTGATTATTACTAAAGAGAAAGTGCTGGGGAAGCTGAAGGTGGATAATTTACCTGGAGCAGGTGGACTACATCCCGGAGTTCTGAGGGCACAGCCTCAGAGTGAAGGGATGAGGAAGAACTTCTTCCCCCAGAGGGTGGTGAATCTATGGAATTTGGTGCCTTGGAGAGCTGTGGAATCCAAGTTAGTGTTTTTGAGACAGAGAAGATAGGTTATTGATTAATAAGGGACTAAAGGGTTACTTTAACTCTGCCTTCAGTACCATAATTCCAATTGAACTCATCTCCAAACTCCAACACCCAGGACTCTGCTCTGTATTTTGCAACTGGATCCTCGACGTCCTGACCTGCAGACGACAATCAGTAACTGTAGGCGACAACATTTCCTCCACACCGGTTCCTCGCAAGGCTGTGTACTTAGCCTTTTACTAAACTCCAGATATACTCACAACAGTATCGCCAAATTCAGCTCTAACTCAATTTACAAATTTGCAGGTGACATTACCATTGTGGGTCAGATCTTAAACAGCAAGACTGAATTCAGGAAAACATAGCTTTGTGGCATGGTGTAAAGCTAACAGTTTCTCCCTCTGTCAGCAAAACGAAGGAGCTTGTCATTGACCTCAGGAAGCAGAGTAGAGGACATGCTCCTATCTGTATCAATGGTCCTGATGTGGAGATGATAGAAAGGTAAATATTACTAAACTGTCCCAGTTCATTCACATTGACAGTATGGCAAAGAAAGCACATCAAAGTCTATTGAGGAAGTTAAAAAGAAGTTTGGCATGTTCACAATGACTGTTACCAATTTTTATAGATGCACCATGGAAAGCATCCTCTTCCTAACTGATTGGATCACAGCTTGATGTGACAACCGGTTTGGCCAAGATTACAAAAAGTTGTGAATGCAGCCTGGTCCATCGTGAAACCCAGATCAGAATGCTTCACTGATTCTTAGCTATTCTGTAAAATGGAGGAGGGGGGGGGCAGCAGTTTTGAGATGGTGGATTACCTACTCCTGATATTGTGCAGTCTGTTGGTAAGAGTCTATGTTCTTCCTTCAGGCTGATGTAGGGGACTCCTATTCTTGGATCCTCTCTCTCCTTCATTCTTCCCACCAATGCCTGTTTATATCTTATTTTGGAGGTTGGCCTCAATGTTGTTGCGATCACCTGTCTAAAACCACTGCCAATGAGCATGGGCAGCTACTTATGATACCAGGATAACTGTTGTCCCCTTGTCCATCTGCATTTGAAGGTAAATTACATTGCTTTAAGAACAAAAAATGACAACATAGCTTTGCAAAAGACTGCATGAACAAATTTATTTATTGATAGTGAAAAGTGTTTTATTGCCACGATCCATACCATTAAGATACAATAACAATCTGTTCAAATTGAGGTCTCATGGCTTCTATTGTTCAGCTGTGCTAACATTTCCTTCAGTCCAAGCTCCAGGTTTATGGCCACCAGGAGTCCCCACTGTTGACAGTCGTAGCATCCAAAGTCCAGGCTCCAGGCCTGCCTCGGCCAGGATTTTCAATGCTGCAGCAACTGCCCTGCTGACACCGCTCGAGCCTCGAAGATGAAGGAAAGAATAAAGACAAAGTACATAGAAAATACAATGTTGCTGGCCTGGAGTTGATGGACTCCGGCAAGTAGGTTCTAGGCTAGTGCCATCTTGTGATTCAAAAAGGATAGGGTTAGCGTGACTGCAGTTTATTTTCTTATACTAGAGACCTGTTAATGTTTACAGAAGTCTAATTACGGCTGGAACACAGGCTGACACGTGCATTCCTGTCCTCTAGGTGCCTTTTAGATTAGATTACTTACTTGCAGTGTGGAAACAGGCCCTTCGGCCCAACAAGTCCACACCGACCTGCCGAAGTGCAACCCACCCAGACCCATTCCCGTGCATTTACCCCTTCACTTAGCATGGCCAGTTCACCCAAGTTGCACATTTTTGAACTGTGGGAGGAAACTGGAGCACCCGGAGGACACCCATGCAGACACGGGGAGAACGTGCAAACTTCACATAGTCGCCTGAGGCGGGAATTGAACCCAGGTCTCTGGCGCTGTGAGGCAGCAGTGCTAACCACTGTGCCTTCAACTACCTTTAATTGCAATTACACTCTCCTGAACCTGTGGAATTCTCTACCACAGAAAGCTGTTGGGGCCAATTCATTAGATATATTCAAGAAAGAGCTGGATGTGGCACTTGCAGCTAAAGGGATCAAGGGGTATGGAGATAAAATGGGAGTGAAGTACTGAAATTGCATGATTAGTCATGATCATACTGAATGGTGGTGAAGGCTCAAAGGGCTGAATGACCGACTCCTGCATCTGTTTTCTGTTTTCTATGTTTCTATTCAACACCTCTTCCATTTCCTTGTTCTCTATTATTATTTCCCCAGTCACATTTTGTAAGAGGCCTATGTTCACTTTTGTGTCTTTGCCTTCTTTTGTGTATATTTAAAGAAGTTCTTACAATCCTGTTTACATTACTTGCTTGCCATAAAAGCTTATTTTCTTTAGGTCACCTTTTTGTTGAGAAAGATTTAAAAACCAATGTTCTGGCTTACCACTGATCTTTGACACATTGTGTTTTCTAAAATGTTTGACACTATCCTTAACTTCCCTAGTTAACAATTGCTGGTGTATCCTCTTCCAAGAATCCTTCCTGCTGATTGAAAAAAAAATCATCTTTGCAAGTCATGAACATTTAAGAACATGGTTCATCAACTGTCTTTTCCCAGTTAACTTTAGCTAACTCATTCCCATGTAATTACCTTTATTGCAGCTTAACTCGGTTGTTTCTGATTTCGTTTCACTCTCTCAAATTGAACACTAAATTCTACGTTGTTAGGATCACTGTTCCTGAGAAGATCTTTTATTCTCAGATCATATATTGAATCTGCCTCGATACACATTACTAGATGCAAAATAGCCTGATCATTAATTCTTCCTTGTTGCTACTTTTGCCAGTTTGATATTACTCATCTATTCTAATGAAGATTAAAGTCAATCAAGATTAATATAGTGCCTTATTTTACATCTTCATTATTTCCTAAATTATTCTTTGCCCTACATCTTCAATTAAGGGGCCTATAGGCTACTCTACCAGTGTCATCTTGTTTTTTTTGTCTCTGCCTGGAATAATGAATCAGACTCTGCAGCGTAAAAAGTACACTGGCAGTCCCTTGCATATATATTCAGTGCTGATCTCCATGGTAAACAAAAAGTAAAACTTTAATGGTCTGTCAAGCCAGGTTCCACTTGGATCTAGGTTGTCCAGAACTACCATCAACTGGAATCTTAACACTCAAATTCACAATTAGCAGTATTGTTCTGTTCCATCTTTCAATAATTATTTATTGTTATTAATTTAATACTGTTTCTGATCTGCATTTCCCAATGTAGGAGTTAATGCTGTAAATGAAATACAGGAAATGGATTCTATATCATCCTCTTCTCAAAATGAAAATATATTAAGACACAACACTTCAGCTTCAGAAAATGAGGGTTCTGCTTACCACAATTACAGGCATGTTCCAGATTCTCACATGGATGTACAGCGTTTTCATTCAGAAACTCAACAGGAAGTACTTAATGTCTTAACTGAAATTTTTCATAAGGTATATGTACGACTTGGCACATTGGAGTTCCAAGTGCAGAATCTGGTGAATCGTTTTGAAAGCCTGAGCACAACTGTAAACGAGATACATTCTGCAATGAACATCAATCCATCAGGTGATTCAGTTCATTCAGATGCTTTTCCACAGTATGAGAATTATTTCCATCGTTCTAAATGAAACATACTTCTGTATCCTTATTAGAGTAACATAAAGCTGCAAATACTTAGCAAAGGTTAGGACACAAAATTAAATTGAAACTCTCTGCTTAAAAATGGATTTGAAATTGAATGGTTTTTTAATTACACAATCCATTTATTAATGTTCTATTTGGCAGTATTACTTTGATTTTAAATTAAAGGTAATCATTTTAAGAATTACTTAGAATTCCTTATCAGCAAATTCCTGAGCTAAGTACTTAGTGTTTTATAAAATTTAGTTATGTTTGACTTAACTTTAAACAATTTGTACTTTCTTTCCCGGTCTTAGTCAGTGATAAACATCTATTAGCGATTGATGCATAGTTCATTAGGTGGCTAGCTAGAACTCATTGCCTGGTCAGCTAGGGCTGACTTGCTACTATTAAAACAATGGAGGGGAGATTGATAGAGAACAATTTTGATGGTGTACTAAACTCAGGAATTTAACGAGTGCGGGAATTTGACAGTGAGGGAGAAGCCACTGTTCCAATTTTTTACAATGTTGATAGCAGGGCAGGCGATGTTTTGCAGCTATAGTGTATGGAAATTGGTGGACACCAGTGTATCCTTGGCAATCACCCTGCAACTCGAATACTTTATGAGCTAGAGTCAAAGCTTCAAATACTGACACATTGGGGAGAGCTATGTTACCTGGATGTTTTCTTCCAGGAGGTATTCACATGCTTTTAGGATTTGATTTGTGGTCAGTATTGTATACCAATTCACTACTGCATAATCTGTTGCTCATGATGAAGCTTGCATCCATCATCCTTAAGTGTGGGAAACTACAGGGTCTGTTTGTTCTCTTGAAAGCAGGGCAGTGGATGTTATCTACTTAGACTTTAGCAAGGTCTTTGACAAGGTCCCTCATGGCATGCTGATACAGAAGGTGAAGTAATGTGGGGTCCACAATGAGCTTGTAAGATCAATACAGAACTGGCTTGGTCAGAGAAGAGTGAGTAATGGTGGAAGGTTGATTTTCTGACTAGAGATATGTGACCAGTGGTATTCTGTAGGGATCAGTACCAGAACTCTTGTTACTTGTAATATACATAAAAATAATTTGGAGGAGAAAGTAGGTGGGCTGATTAGAAAGTTTGAGGACAATACAAAGATTGGGGAAGTGCAGGTAGTGAAGAGGATTGCCTGTGGATACAGCAGGCTGTAGATAAGGTGGAGAAATGGCAGGTGGAATTTAATATGGACAAATAAGAGAGGATACATTTTGGAAGGTCTAATGCAGGAGAGAGGTATACAGGAAATGGCAAAACCCTTAATAATATACAGCCTTAAAACTGGCATCAACTAATTATGTGGAAAATTGTCTGGATATGTCCTGTATTTAAAAAAAATCAAACCTGGCTAGTGACCAGTCCATCAGTCCAGTCTTGATCAACAGCATTAATCATGCAGCACTTGCTTAGTGGTAATGTCATTGATGAGAAATCCAGAATCCCAAGTTAATGTTCATCACTGCAGAGGGTGAAATTTAAATTCAATAAAAATCTGGAATAAAAAGCTAGCCTAAAGGCTACTATTGATTGTTGTAAAAAATCAACCTAATTCACTAATGCTGTTAAAGGAGGGAAATCTGCTGTTCTTACCTGGCCTACAAGTGACACCAGGCCCACAGCAATGCAGTCGACTCTTGACTGTCCTCTGGGCAATTAAGGATGGACAATACATACTAGGCTTGCTAGTGACACCCATATTCAACAAATGTATAAAACTGATAAATAATTTACTCACCTCCACTCCATTTTTTCCACCAAAGCCACTGAGCTCCTAACTTCATTACAGTCTTGGTTCAAACATGGACAAAAGAACTGAATTCCAGAGGGGAGGCGAGAATGAGTGCTCTTGCCATCAAGGCTGTATTTGTCTTTCTGTCACACCAAAAAGCCATAGAAAAACTGAGGAAATGGGCACGAACAGAGATGGTTGTGGTTTGGAGGTTAATCATCTCAAACTCTGAATATTACTGGAGGAGCTTTGCAAGGTAGAGGCCAAGTTGCAAGTTAATTCAATGACTTTTTGTCATAAGATCAAAACTGTGGTGATGTGCTAATGACTGGATGATAGTCAGCACTTTTCACGATTCCTTAAATATGAATTCAAAGTAGCTTTATTTTCACTGTAATTATTAGTACGTGACAAGTTTACAAGCCACCACTTACAGTACCACCTAAGGTACCTAGGTACAGAATCTTAAGTACAAATTCTTAGGTTGGGGGAATCAGAAAAATGAACAAATGAAAAGTTCAGAATAACAGTCCTTCCAACCCAGTCCTTGCCAGCAGATTCCTCTAGAATCACCTCAAAGACAAAAGACAAAGTTACAAATCACAAAAAAAAACAGGTTTACAGTCCAACAGGTTTATTTAGAGCCACTAACTTTTGAGTTGTTGCTTCTTCATTAGGTTGTTTTGCAGCAGAATCATAAGATACAGGATTTATAGCAACAGGATTGTAGTATCATGGAATGTAATATTAAACAAATTTAGATCAAATCTTTCACTGTTTAGAATGATCATGTTAGTTTCAGTTCTTTCATATGTAAATTCCAGAGCCTTTTTAAAGTTACGTTCTCACGATATACTTAGATTAGATTACTTAGTGTGGAAACAGGCCCTTCAGCCCATCAAGTCCACACCGACCCGCTGAAGCGCAACCCACCCAGACCCATTCCCCTACAGTCACTCCTTCACCTAACACTATGGGCAATTTTGCATGGCTAATTCACCTAACCTGCACATTTTTGGACTGTGGGAGGAAACTGGAGCACCCGGAGAAACACACACAGGGAGAATGTGCAAACTCCACACAGTCAGTCTCTTGAGGTGGGAATTGAACCCGGGTCTCTGGCGTTGTGAAGCAGCAGTGCTAACCACTGTGCCACCGTATCTTTAGCAATAGGTGCCATCTCAGCTCTGGCAGTGCATTGAAGGTGTGAGGTTAAAGTCTGTCTCCCTGTGTCCCAGTGTACAGAATCCTACATGGATTTATGTATTTTTTGAGCAAAATAAAATGTAATTCTGCAAGTACAAATTCCTCCACAATCATCTGTGTGCGTGCATTTAGGGGTGTGTGTAAAGAGGTATAAATCTGTGAGAGGATGTGTGTATTGGGGGTGTACGTGTGAGCATATGAGAGAGAGCTTCTGTACGAGAGAAGGTCTGTGTGTGTGTGTGTGTGTGTGTGTGGGCCTGTAGGTGTGTGCGCGTGCGAGCGAGAGAGTGACTAGTGCAGCGGGGACACCTGTAGTGTGACATGAACCCAAGGTCCCAGTTGAGGCCATTTCCATGGGTACCAAACTTGGCTAGAAGCCTTTGCTCGGCCACTTTGCTTTGTTGCCTGTCCTGAAGTCCGCCTTGGAGGATGATTACCTGAGGGTCCGAGGAACAATGTCCTGAACCGCTGAAGTGTTCCTCGATTGGGAAGAACCATCCCTGGCTGGTGATTGTTGTGTGGTGTCCATTTATCCATTGCCGTAGACTCTGCTCAGTCTTGCCAATGTACCATGCCTCAGGACATCCTTGCCGACAGCGTATGAGATAGACAACATTGGCCGAGTCACATGAGTACCTGCCACGCATATGGTGGGTGTGTCCCCACATATAGTGGTGGTATCTGCGTCGACACTGTGACATGTCTTACAACCCTGTCACAGCAGATGCTGCATGGTGTCCTGAAGGCTGGGCAGTTTGCTGCAAACAATTCTGTTTGAGGTTTGGCAGTTGTTTAAAGGCAAGAAATTGGAGGTGTGGGGAAGATCTTGGCGAGGTGTTCACCCTCAGTGATAATGTGCTGCAAGTTGCAAAGAATGTGGTGTAATTTTTCGGCTCCCGGGAAATACTGGACAATAAAAAGTACCCTATCAGTGCACCTTGTGTCTGTCTCCTGAGGTTATTAAGATTTTGCACTGTAGCACGGCGGAACGGGCGGTCGATGAGTTGAGCATCCTACCCCATTCTTATGAGGACAACCTTTGAGTACTTTCAAATAAAGATAGAAGGCTATGCCAGGCCGCCAAGAACAATCCATGTCAAAATTTAGCAATCCCTGGACAATATCCAGGCTGTGCTGACAAGTGCAAAGTATCCCTTGTGCCAAGCAAAGGCACAAGACAAACTAGCCACTGCCACTGAAATACAATGGCATTACCAACTCTGAATTCTGAAAACTTTCTCTAGAGCGCATTGAAAACCAAAGTTTTAATGAACAGGATAAATTGTACGCATTCTTTAGTACAAACTAGAATGTGACTTGATATCTGGAACAGTGGTAGTAGTTGTTCAGAAATTACTTGGATTGAGTCGATTCTAGGCATTGATTTAGCTGGAATGCAAGTTACCATTTCATCTATAATCACAAAAGTGGTATTAAAGAAATTAAATGGTTGCAAGGACAAGTTCCAGATATTTTTCATATGGGACCAGATCAATGGCTAACAAAGTAAGGGGTCAACATGATATCACAAGAAACATGCTTGACTTTTTTTTTAAATCAAGGCCTATAAAGAGACATGGAGTTAAGTTAGTTAACACAACTCTCAGTGAAGATGAGGATGGAGGAACTCAAGAGTGTTATGCTAAAAATGGAACTCTGACGAGGAGGTGGAGACGGAGACATCTTCACAGACATGCAATGAGGAATAGACTGTTGCTCATCAAATAATGGTACCCATGATATTGTCAGTAGATATTCTGGTAGGACATGCAGGAAAATATGGAACTCAAGCTTTGCTGATTTGACATTTCACTTGGCCAAAACCTCATAAGGATGCAATGTAGTTCTGTTAAATGTGGCATATAAGTTAGGCAGTGGAAAAACTTCACTATGTAATCAATCCAGCATGTTTAAAATTAATACTGGTTTTTGAGGAACTACTAAATTCTCAGAAGGGTTCATAGTAATTTATGAAGAAACAGAACTCCAGAAATGTACAGCACAAAGAAGGCCCTTTAGACCACCTAATCCCTGTCAACCTGTCAATACAAATCCCACTTTCTAACATTGGCCTGTAACCTTGAATGCTGATCATGCTAATGCACACACATTTTTAAATGTTGTCACGATTCTCATATCTAGACCCTCCCAAGGTAGTGCATTCTAGAGCCCACCACCCTCTGGTTGAAAAAATCCCCTCTAAATCACATGCCCTTCACCTTAACATTGTGTGTCTTCATTATTGCCCCCGAAACTAACAAGAACAGCTATTTCCTATCCATCCTGGCCTCAACCGCCTTCTGTGTGATAGTACATTCATAGAGTCAGAGATGTACAGCATGGAAACAGACCCTTTGGTCCAACCCGTCCATGCCGACCAGATATCCCAACCCAATCTCGTCCCACCTGCCAGCGCCCGGCCCATATCCCTCCAAACCCTTCCTATTCACATACCCATCCAAATGCCTCTTAAATGTTGCAATTGTACCAGCCTCCACCACATCCTCTGGCAGCTCATTTCACACACGTACCACCCTCTGCGTGAAAAGTTGCCCCTTTGGTCCCTTTTATATCTTTCCCATCTCACCCTAAACCTATGCCCTCTAGTTCTGGACTCCCTGAACCCAGGGAAAAGACTTTGTCTATTTATCCTATCCATGCCCCTCATAATTTTGTAAACCTCTATAAGATCACCCCTCAGCCTCTGACGCTCCAGGGAAAACAGCCCCAGCTTGTTCAGCCTCTCCCTGTAGCTCAGATTCTCCAACCCTGGCAACATCCTTGTAAATCTTTTCTGAACCCTTTCAAGTTTCACAACATCTTTCCGATAGGAGGGAGACCAGAATTGCACGCAATATTCCAACAGTGGCCTAACCAATGTCCTGAACAGCTGGAACATGACCTCCCAACTCCTGTACTCAATATTCTTACCAATAAAGGAAAGCATACCAAATGCCTTCTTCACTATCCTATCTACCTGCAACTCCACTATCAAGGAGCTATGAACCTGCACTCCAAGGTGTCTCTGTTCAGCAACAATCCCTAGGACCTTACCATTAAGTGTATAAATTCTGCTAAGATTTGCTTTCCCAAAATGCAGCACCTCGCATTTATCTGAATTAAAGTCCATCTGCCACTTCTCAGCCCATTGGCCCATCTGGTCCAGATCCTGTTGTAATCTGAGGTAACCCTCTTCGCTGTCCACTACACCTCCAATTTTGGTGTCATCTGCAAACTTACTAACTGTACCTCTTATGCTCACATCCAAATCATTTATGTAAATGACAAAAAGTAGAGGGCCCAGCACCGATTCTTGTAGCACTCCACTGGTCACAGGCCTACAGTCTGAAAAACATCCCTCCACCACCATCCTCTGTCTTCTACCTTTGAGCCAGTTCTGTATCCAAATGGCTAGTTCTCCCTGTATTCCATGAGATCTAACCCTGTTAATCAGTCTCCCATGGGGAAACTTGTTGAACGCCTTACTGAAGTCCATATAAATCACATCTACTGCTCTGCCCTCATCAATCTTCTTTGTTACTTCTTCAAAAAACTCAGCTGAAAAATGTGTTGCTGGAAAAGCGCAGCAGGTCAGGCAGCATCCAAGGAACAGGAGAATCGACGTTTCGGGCATAAGCCCTTTTTCAGGACTTCTTCGGGTTTATGCCTGAAACGTCGATTCTCCTGTTCCTTGGATGCTGCCTGACCTGCTGCGCTTTTCCAGCAACACATTTTTCAGCTGAGTTTTTTGAAGAAGTAACAAAGAAGATTGATAAATTTTCTCTTCACCCTTTACAATGCAATCAAACCTTCACAACAAATGTTGTGGACTTACTTTTTATATAGTTACAAAATGACCCCCATGCTCTTAAACTCTACACTTTGGCTAATAAAGCACCCATACACTTTCTTAAAGATGATCTACCCAATATACTTGATGGCTGAATGGCCTGCTTTAGATTAGATTAGATTAATTACAGTGTGGAAACAGGCCCTTCGGCCCAACAAGTCCACACCGCCCCGCCGAAGCGCAACCCACACCATACCCCTACATTTACCCCGTACCTAACACTATGGGCAATTTAGCATGGCCAATTCACCTAACCTGCACATCTTTGGACTGTAGGAGGAAACCGGAACACCCGGAGGAAACTCATGCAGACACGGGGAGAACGTGCAAACTCCACACAGTCAGTAACCGGAGGCGGGAATTGAACCTGGGCCTCTGGCGCGGTGAGGCAGCAGTACTAACCACTGTGCCTTCTACTCCTATATCTCATAGCCTAACTCCAAAAGACCCCAGGATGAAGTCCATCAGGACCCAGCCACTTGCAAGCTCACAGCTCCAACTATTTACTCAGTATCACATCTCTGGTGATCCTGATTTTCCCAGAGATCCTGCTTCTCTTCCATTTCATAATTTATCACATTAAGGACGTTGCTACCTAGCAACAGAATGCAGAATGACTAACACCTATCATATCACAGTTCCGCAGTGGCAGTGACCTCAGCAGCTGAGAAGCTCACTACAGAACACTTTATCCATTGTTCCATCACAGCACTTAAAAATACCATATAAAGACAATGATTTATATCTACACATTTTGTAAAGCCTTTATTTAGCTGCAATATTACATTCAGTATTCTTGTATTAAATGACAAAGCGGTATTAAAAATCTAACTTAGTGTTGCTTTTTCATCACTTCTAAGATATGTATTTCTAGGAATATATTGCATAAGTTCTGTGCAATACACACACCACTTTTGACAATCGGTAACGGCTGAGATAAGATATAAGAGATGGATTTCAATTTGAAGCTTTGGAGAAATTAAGAGATAAAGACATTCTAACTGGAAATGGTGAACTACCAAGTGTGCATTCAATCCAATCAAGAGTTTAACTGAATCCAAAACAATTTCAAATTGCAATGCATCATAATTGCAAAATATTACTTAAATTCATTCAAGATTTATGAGAATTTAGTTAACGAATTCCAGCTTTTCACATTTGAAGCTTATGTATTTGAACAGAAAACTACTCCCATTGCCAGTTGCTACAGAGGGTTAAGTGTCATACCTGGAGTAGAAAACAGTTAATAAATAGTAAGTTAATATAATTTTGCAAAGGCCAGATAAATTGGAAATCTTAAGTGACTAGAATTAAGAATTTACAATGGGAGTGTTTTCCACAATTGGTAATCTTCACTCGTACAACTGATCACAACTTCAAATATTGTAGCTCAAATATATTCAACCTAAGTTTTTTTTAAAATTTCCAGATTTCTAGAACTTAAGCTCTGATTACTGTACAAATAATTACAGAATTTATTTTACACTTTTAGCTATACAGTTTTTCCAAACAAGGTTCACAAAGCTTGCTGTGTCTTTCAAACTCCTGAACAAAACTAATCACTTGAAGGAAACACACAAGTCAAATGCAACAAAGACACACATTAAATAAGACAAAACAAAAAAAACCCTGATAAGTATTAAGATCACCAAAGACTCTAAATAGGATGAAATATGTTGCACAAGTGACAAAATACTCCTCCTAAATGCATTTCTGTCAGAGATATTTCTGTTCAGTGGTAACCTGATATTGGAATTGAACTTATACTCTAAGGAAACAAAGTGCATAGAAATATATTTTCAACTAATGGATATCTTATACAATTCCTATGAATTTTAATGGGGCCAAAGACTGTTTATAAAACAGCACAGAGATTGCCATTTTATAGGCACAGTTCTTATCTAGCTCTATAATGGGTCTAAACAAAACTTACCTATAGTTAAAATACTGTAGCATAGTGATAAATGATTAGGTTTTTGAGGAACATAAATTAAAGGATAGCATGATTGTGTAGAAGTAGCTTATCTTAGTGCCATACAATAAATGGCTTGTAGGAATTCAACTGCTGGTATTATTCCCACTTATTTCCAGTGCAAATTGTTTATCTTAGTCCCTTATCATAAACCATCTTAAAGTATACAACAGGCGGTTTTATGCCCCCTATTACCTTACAAGTAAATTGCCAGAGGTGGGTAAAGAGTTCCATTGTTGGGCACTTCCAAAATAGTTTTCAACGAATGTGCAACAATTGGAAGAGAGAAAAGACGTTTATCAGTGATACTTTGATTAAGAGACTTATTTCATACATTCTTGGCAGTATTTAATATGAAAAGCTCTCAAAAAACTCAAACAGGACTAAATTTACATTGGTTGAGGTTTTGCTGTTTTTTTTTAAAAAGTCACGAAATAACATATGCCCTGAAATTTGCTCGTAGAAGTCAGAGGTACTGGCTGGCTAGTTCTCCCATCTGACTTAATAAATATCACTGCAGTGTGAGTAATTCCTATCCCAGTAGCCTCCTGAGTACAGCCAGTCTGATGCACCAGTGTGGGGGTTGGGTCCTTGATGGAACCACCTGGTAACAAATCATATTCGAAAAAAACATGAGCACTTGTTAACTAATATTATTAAAAGAAAGTAACTGCAGTTTGGGACTCATACCACTCAATCGAATTCATTATACAGAATAGTAAACATTTAATAGAGTTCATAAGACCACACTATTATTAGGAAGCATTTTCAAAGAATGTATCCTCAAACAGAAGTGTCCAACAGACTAAATGTGATCCTGGAGCTCTTCTATATGGACTACAAAGCCTCTGCCTCATTTGCAAGCTTCTGTGCAAATTTTACAGATTGATTTCTAAATGACGGTTAAAAGCTACTCCAGGGCTGATGGATTTGCACCTATTAGGAGGCAGCATTTTCATACCTATCAGTAATTAGCACCTTCCAGATCTCCAGATGAAGTTTACTTAATGAATACCTTGCTTCAATATTCAAGGGACCTTGACATTTCCGAGGACAGCGTGAAACAGACTGATTTGCTAGAACAGGTTGATGTTAGGAAGGAGGATGTGCTGAAAATTTTGAAACAACATAAGGATAGATAAATTCCCTGGGCCAAACGGGATATATCCTAGGTTACTGCAGGAAGTGAGGCAAGAGATTTCTGTACCTTTGGTGATCATTTTTGCATCCTCACTGTCCATTAGGGTGCCAGATGATTGGAGGGTGGCACATGTTATTCCCTTGGAACTACAGCCAGTTTTACGTCAGTAGCGGGCAAAGAATTGGACAGGATTCTGAGAGACAAGATTTATTATTACATGGAATATTGTAGTTTAATTAGAGATAGTCAACATGGTTTTGTGAGGGGCGGTCATGCCTCACATACTTTAGTGAATTCTTTGAGGATGTGACAAAACATATTGATGAAGGAAAGCAGTGGATGCGGTGTACATGGATTTTAGCAAGGCATTTGATAAGGTTCCCCATGGTAGGCTCATTCAGAAAGAAAGGAGGCATGGGATACAGGGAAACCTTTTTGTCTGGATATAGAATTAGCTGGCCCAGAGAAGACACAGGGTGGTGGTCAGTGGAAGATATTTAGCTCGGTGACCAGTGGTGTTCCACAGGGATTGGTTTTGGGACCTCTGTTCTTTGTCATTATTATAAATGACTAGGATGAGGAAGTGGAAGGGTGGGTTAGCAAGTTTGCCAATGACACGATGGTTGGAGGAGTTGTAGATAGTGTGGAGGGCTGTTGGAGTTTGCAACAAGACATTGACAGGATGCTGAACTGGACTAATAAGTGGCAGATGGAGTTCAACCTGGAAAAGTGTGAAGTCATTCAGTTTGGAAGGTCAAACGTGAACGCAGAATTCAGGGTTAAATGTAGGATTCTTGGCAGTGTGGAGGTACAGAGGGATCTTGGGGTCCATGTCCACAGATCCCCCAGAGTTGCCACCTAGGTTGACATAGTTGTTAAGAAGCTTTCATTAGTAGGGGAATTATACTGGAGCACTATAGATTCATGGTTAGACCACACTTGGAATATAGTGTTCAGTTCTGTTCGCCTCATTATAGGAAAGATGTGGAAGCTTTAGAGAGGGTGCAGAGGAGATTTACCAGAATACTGCCTGGACTGGAGGGCATGTCTTATGAAGAAAGGTTGAGGGAACTAGGGCTTTTCTTATTGGAGTGAAGAAGGATGAGAGGTGACTTGATAGAGGTATACAAAATGTTGAGAGTTAAAAAAATCACACAACATCAGGTTATAGTCCAACAAGTTGAACTGGAAACACTAGCTTTCAGAGCACTGCTCCTTCATCAGGTGATTGTGGCCATAACCGCCTGATAAAAGGAGCAGCGCTCCAAAAGCTAGTTCTTCCAAATAAATCTGTTGGACTATAATCTGGCGGCGTGTGATTATTAACTTTGTACACCCTAGTCCAACACCAGCATTTCCAAATCAAGATGTGGAGAGGCCTAGATAGAGTGAATAGCCAGAGATGAGAGCGTGGCACTGGAAAAGTACAGCAGGTCAGGCAGCATCCAAGGAGCAGGAAAATCGATGTTTTGGGCAAAAGCTCTTCATTAGGAATTAGATTCCTGATGAAGGGCTTTTGTCCGAAATGTTGATTTTCCTGCTTCTTGAATGTTACCTGACCTGCTGTGCTTTTTCAACACCATACTCTCAACTCTAATCTCCAGCATCTGTAGGCTTCACTTTCACCTGGATAGCCAGAGACTTTTTCCCATGGCGGAAATGTCTATCATGAGGGGGCATAAATTTTAAGGTAATTGGGGGAAGGTTTAGGGGAGATGTCAGAGGTAGGGTCTTTACTTAGACTGGAGGGTGAGTGGAATGCATTGCCAGCAGTGTTTGTAGAGTCAGATATATTAGGGACATTTAAGTGACTCCTGCATAGGCACATGGAAGATAGTACATTGAAAGCCTTTGGCATTGATCTTCAAATCATCACTGTCTACAGGAATAGTGCCTGAGGACTGGAGGATAGCAAAGGTGGTTCCCTTGTTCAAAAAGGGTAGTAGAGACAACCCTGGTAATTACAGACCAGTGAGTCTCACTTCAGTTGTTGGTAAAGTGTTGGAAAAGACTATAAGAGATAGGATTTATAACCATCTAGAAAAGAATAATCTGATCAGAGACAGTCAACACAGTTTTGTGAAGGGTAGGTCGTGCCTGACAAATCTTATTGAGTTTTTTGACAAAGTGACCAAACAGGTAGATGCGAGTAAACCCGTTGATGTGGTGTATATGGATTTCAGCAAAGCGTTCAATAAGATTCCCCACAGTAGGCTATTATACAAAATGCAGAGGAATGTCATTGTGGGAGACATTGTAGTTTGGATCAGTAATTGGTTTGCTGAAAGAAAACAAAGGGTTGTAGTTGAAGGAACATGTTCATCTTGGTCCACTTACTAGCGACGTACCGCAAGGGTCAATGTTGGGTCCACTGCTGTTAGTCATTTTTATAAATGACCTGGATGAGAGCTTAGAAGGATGGGTTAGTAAATTTGCGGACAACACTAAGATCGGTGGAGTTGTGGATAGTGACGAAGGATGTAGTAGGTTGCAGAGAGACATTGATAGGATGCAGAGCTGGGCTGAGAGGTAGCAAATGGAGTTTAATGTGGCCAAATGTGAGGTGATACGCTTTGGACAGAGTAATCAGAATGCAAAGTACTGGGCTAATGGTAAGATTCTTGGTAGTGCAGATGAGCAGAGAGATCTCGGTGTCCATGTACACAGATCCCTGAAAGTTGCCACCCAGATTGACAGGGTTGTTAAGGAGGCATACAGTGTTTTGGCCTTATTAATAGAGGGACTGAGTTCTGGAACCAGGCGGTTATGCTGCAGCTGTACCAAGCTCTGGTATGTCCACACTTGGAGTATTGTGTATAGTTCTGGTCACCGCATTATAAGGAGGATGTGGAAGCTTTGGAAAGGGTGCAGAGGAGATTTACTAGGATGTTGCCTGGTATGGAAGGAATGTCTTAGGAGGAAAGGCTGAGGGCCTTGAGGCTGTTCTCATTAGAGAGGAGGTTGAGAGGTGACTTAATAGAGACATACAAGATAATCAGAGGGCTAGATAGGGTGGACAGGGAGAGCCTTTTTCCAAGTATGGGGACGGCAAACACGAGGGGACACAACTTTAAAGTGAGGGGAGATAGGTATAAGACAGATGTCAGAGGAAGTTTCTTTACTCAGAGAGTAGTAAGGGTATGGAATGCTTTGCCTGCAACGGTAGTAGATTCGCCAAGTTTAAGTGCATTTAAGTCGTCATTGGACAGGCATATGGACGTACATGGAATAGTGTAGGTGGGATGGGCTTCAGATTAGTATGACAGGGCGGCGCAACATCAAGGGCCGAAGGGCCTGTACTGCGCTGTAATGTTCTATGTTCTATGAAAGGTATGTAAGTTGGTTTGATCTTAGTAGGGTAAAAGGCCAGCACAACATAGAGGGCCAAAGGGCCTGTACTGTTCAATTAAGGGAAAAGCATAGTCATAAGGTGTACACCTAATGTCTAACTCTCCAATCCATTGACTGGTTTAGATGTGCTTATCTATCCTTGACCTCCTGCCACACACTCAAAAGGTTGGACACCACTGTTCTAAGGGAATGCATGTACAGAATGAAATGTATTAGATTTAGTTAGCAAAAGATATGCTGCATTCTTCAAATATTTATATTTATAGGTTATAACTCAACAAAATGCTTAACTAAAGTAAAATTTATTTCACAAATCAAATATTATTTAATCCATTACAATTTTGCAATAAAGAATGCACCATGGAAGATTTAGAGTCTGGGCATGCTTGTCAGACGTTCAAACCAGCAAAATGATGTCATGACACACAACTTAGAGAGAATTTATTCAGTAAAGACCAACGTAAAATGGTAATGTACCCCACTGAAATGAAATCACCATTTCTATAGAAAGCAGCTACTAGTTTCAGTTATAGCACTGGCTTCACATTCTGATTTTTGTAGTTGCGAATTTCAGGGTTTTTCAATTGCTATGTTTGCTAGTTCTGTGCATGGAGGACAACAGGTTGGCGTCCATAGCTGATAACAGCGTTAGAGCTAGTGTTCTACTTCAGATAAATTCTGGACCATTAAAAGCCTTGTCCGAAGTTATCTAGTGCAACTGTTATGTAAGCACAATAGCTGACTTTAAACAATTCAGATAGGTAAAAGCAAGAAGAAAGAATTTGATTGAACTTTAATAGCTCATTAAATGTTGTATATGGTTATACTAGGAAGATATGGTACTTTATTTCTTGTCCATTTAATTTATAAACAGACCTTTTTTTACATTTAACAAGCATGAATTGACTTCCAGATGATGAAACAATATGGTAATTGCATTATTTTACTGGCAATCCCAAGACCCAGGGTCAGGAATTCAGTCAGATCTCACCACAATAACTAAAATGTAAATTCAACTGATCAAGTAAATCTGGATATTTTAAAAAACAGTGGCAGCAGTATTTGTGACCACATTATCAGATGGCTGTGCTTAAAAAGAAGTCCAGTTAAAAATGCCCTTGAGAAGGGAAATCTATTATTCTTACCAAGTCTGGCCTACATGTGACTCTTGATGCAGAGAAACATGGTTGACTCTCAATTGCCATCTGAAATAGCCCTAGCAAGGCATCCAATTCTGGATGATTAGTGACCGACAACAAATGCTGTCTTTGCCAGCAACACTCATCCCCTGAATGAATGAAAGTAAAATGTCACTCAGCATCATTTGATAGCTGGTCCAATTTGAAAGAAATGTCATGCAGGCTACTCTGGCAATGGGATTCACACTTTCACTCGTTTCTATCAATCAATGTCCCAGATTCCTCTATCATGGTCTCCTGCTAGGTCCTGTTCCACAACATTTCATGTAATCAAAATTCTATACACTTTGGAGCAGTACCTACAGATTGAAACATAGCAAATGTAACCCCACGACTTGAAAAGGAAGGGACAGGCAAAAAACAGAATTACAAACCAGCACATGATAACAGAACATTTGGAAAGTATTATTGGAATTGGACAAAGTCCAATTGGGTTTATGAATGGCAAATCATGCTTAACAAATTTACTAGACTTTTGTGAGGATGGACCAAGGAGTCGAAGATGGAGTTTAATTTGGATAAATGTGAGATGTCGCATTTTAGAAAAGGTAAATCAGGGCAGGACTCGTACACTTAATGGTAAGGTCCTGGGGAAGTGATGCTGAGAAGAGAGACCACGGAGTGCAGGTTTGTAGTTACTTGAAAGTGGAGTTGCATGTGGACAGGATAGTGAAGGTCGTGTTTGCTATGCTTGCCTTTATTGGTCAGTGCATTGAGTATAGGAGTTGGGAGGTCATGTAATGGCTGTACAGGACATTGGTTAGGCCACTGTTGGAATAGTGTGCGCAATTCTGGTTTCCCTGCTATTGAAAGGATGTTGTGAAGTTTGAAAGGGTTCAGAAAAGATTTACAAGGATGTTGCCAGGATTGGAGGGTATGAGGGAGAGGCTGGACAGGTTGGGGCTATTTTCCCTGGAACATCGAGGAGTGACCTTTTGGAGGCTTATAAAATCATGAGGGGCATGGATAGGGTGAATAGCCAAGGTTTTTTCTCCAGGGCTGGGGAGTCCAAAACTACAGGGCATAAGTTCAAGGTGAGCGGGGAAAGATTTAAAAAAAGAGACCTATGGGAAAACTTTTTCACGCAGAGGGTGGCACAGGTATGAATGAGCTGCCAGAGGAAGTGAAGGAGGCTGGTACAATTACAACATTTAAAAAGGCATCCAGATAGATACATGAATAGGAAGGGTTTAAAAGAATATGGGCCAAATGCGACTAGATTAATTTAGGATATCTGGTTGACATGGACAAGTTGGAACGAAGAGTTTGTTTCCACGCTGTACTGCTCTCTATGTAACTAGTAGAATAGATAAGGGAAACCCTGTGAATAGGCTGTCTTTCAGAAGACCTTTGAAGGTCCACGTACGAGGTTAGTGGGAAAAGCTAGCCATATGGGATAAGGGAAAATAAAGGAGGCAGAAGATAAGGATGAGGCATTTGCAACAATCTCCTGATAAGTGCCGAGTGGATGATCTACCTTAACCACTTCCAGAGGTCTCCACCACAGATGTTAGTCTCCATCAAATCAATTCACCCAACACATCATCAATAAGGAATTGGATACTGTAAAGGCAGTGGGACCTGACAACCTTCTGGCAATAGTACAGAAGACACAAATTCTAGAACTTGCTACACTCAAGCCAAGTTGTTCAGGTTTGCTACAACACTGGCATCTACCTGACAATGTGGAATATTGACAGATATGTCCTGCACACAAAAAGCAGGAAAAATCTAAGCCAACCAATTATCATCCCATCAATGGATTCTCAATCATCAAAGTGATGGACAATAGCATCAACACTGCTCTGAAGCAGCACTTGCTTAATAAGGGTATAATCGCAGAAAAAAGGTTTATTCGTTCTAGACAGAGCTGAGGAAGAATCTTTCAGACTGTAGTGAATCAGTGAAATTCTTTACCGCAGAGAGCTGTTGAGACTGGGCTGTTGAGTACATTCATAGCTGAAATACTGATTTTTAATCAGTAAGGGAAAGTAGATAAGGCATTAAAGTGGAATTGAGGACTAACCGGTCAGCCATGATCTCATAGAATGGCAGAACAAGCTGAAGAGGATAAATGACCTACTTTTGCTCCTGTCTTATGGATTTATGGAAGGAACTGTGTCACAGAGTAAAAAAACCCTTGAATTCCCTTCACATCAGATTAGGAACGATGGAGCAATTATAATCTTGGATTGGAGGAGGCAATCCATGGACCTGAGCCACCCTCAGAATATGCTGCAGTCCAGCAGGAGTGCAGGATTCAAGTGTGAAGTGCTTGCATACTACTTTGACCAGAAACAGTGGGCAATTCTATTTGGTTCCTTTCTAGTCATATACAAGATACCTAGATATGACAAGTTAAAAAATATAACTCAGCTAATGATTACAGCGGTGGAAAGGACGATGGAGGAAGACTTGCCATCTGAGGTAGTTTGGGCTGAGGTTAGAAATAGGAAAGGTGAGGTCACCCTGTTAGGAGTTTTCTACAGGCCTCCTAATAGTCCGAGAGACGTAGAGGAAAGTATTGCAAGGATGATTCAGGAGAAGAGTGAAAGTAATAGGGTGATTGTTATGGGGGACTTTAACTTACCAGATATTGACTGGGAAAGCTACAGCTCTAGTTCGTTAGATGGGTCGGTGTTTGCCCAATGTGTGCAGGAGGGTTTCCTGACACAATATGTAGACAGACCAACAAGAGGGGAGGCCATACTGGATTTGGTTCTAGGTAATGAACCAGGCCAGGTGTTAGACTTGGAGGTAGGTGAGCACTTCGGGGACAGTGACCACAACTCGGTGACTTTTACTGTAGTGATGCAGGGGGATAAGTGTGCACTGCAGGGCAACAGTTATAGCTGGGGGCAGGGAAATTATGGTGCGGTGAGGCATGACTTAGGATGCGTGGATTGGAAAAATAGGCTTCAAGGGAAGGACACAAATGATATGTGGAGCTTGTTCAAGGAGCAGCTATTGGGTGTCCTTGATAAGTATGTACCAGTCAGGCAGGGAGGAAAGGGTCTTGTGAGGGAGCCGTGGTTTAATAAGGAATTGGAATCCCTTGTAAAAGGGAAGAGGGCGGCCTATGTAAAGATGAGGCATGAAGGTTCAGTTGGAGTGATTGAGAGTTATAAGGTAGCCAGGAAGGATCTGAAGAAAGAGCTAAGAGCAGCGAGAAGAGGACATGAAAAGTCCTTGGTTGGTAGGATTAGGGAAAACCCCAAGGCTTTCTATAGGTATGTCAGGAATAAAAGGATGACTAGGGTAGGTATCGGTCCAGTCAAGGATAGTAGTGGGAAGTTGTGCTTGGAGGCAGAGGAGATTGGTGAGACACTAAATCAATTCTTTTCGTCAGTATTCACTCAGGAACAGGACGTTGTTGCTGATGCGAATATTGAGTCACAAGTGATTAGAATGGATGGCTTTGAGGTATGTAGGGAAGAGGTCCGGGGAATACTGGAAAGGGTGAAAATAGATAAGTCCTCTGGGCCTGATGGCATTTATCCTAGGATCCTCTGGGAAGCTAGGGAGGAGATAGCAGAGCCATTGGCCTTGATTTTTATGTCGTCGTTGTCTACAGGAATAGTGCCAGAAGACTGGAGGATAGCGAATGTGGTCCCCTTATTCAAGAAGGGGAGTAGGGACAGCCCTAGTAACTATAGGCCAGTGAGTCTCACTTCTGTTGTGGGCAAAGTTTTAGAGAGAATTGTAAGGGATAGGATTTATGAACATCTGGATAGGAATAATGTGATCAAGGATAGTCAGCATGGTTTTGTGAAGGGCAGGTCGTGCCTCACAAACCTTATTGAGTTCTCGGAGAAGGTGACTAAGGAAGTGGACGAGGGTAAAGCAGTAGATGTGGTGTATATGGATTTTAGCAAGGCGTTCGATAAGGTACCCCATGGTAGGCTACTGCAAAAATTACCGAGGTATGGCATTGAGGGTGCATTAGAGGTTTGGATTAGGAACTGGCTGGCTGGAAGGAGACAGAGGGTAGTAGTTGATGGTAAAGGTTCATCTTGGAGCGCAGTTACTAGCGGTGTTCCACAAGGATCTGTTTTGGGACCATTGCTGTTTGTCATTTTTATAAATGCCCTGGAGGAGGGGCTTGAAGGCTGGGTGAGCAAGTTTGCGGATGATACGAAAGTTGGGGGAGTGGTGGACAGCGAAGAAGGATGTGGCAGGTTACAGCGGGATATAGATAAGTTGCAGAGCTGGGCAGAAAGGTGGCAAATGGAGTTCAATGTAGTTAAGTGTGAAGTCATTCACTTTGGTAGGAGTAACAAGAAGATGGATTACTGGGCTAATGGTAGGCTACTTGGTAGTGTGGAAGAGCAGAGGGATCTTGGTGTCCATGTACACAGATCTCTGAAAGTTGCCACCCAGGTAAATAGTGCTGTGAAGAAGGCATATGGCGTACTGGGCATTATTGGTAGAGGAATTGAGTTCCAGAGTCCTGAGGTCATGTTGCAGTTGTATAAGACTCCGGTGCGGCCTTATCTGGAGTATTGTGTGCAGTTTTGGTCGTCATACTATAGGAAGGATGTGGAGGCATTGGAATGGGTGCAGAGGAGGTTTACCAGGATGTTGCCTGGCATGGTAGGAAGATCGTATGAGGAGAGGCTGAGGCACTTGGGGCTGTTCTCATTGGAGAAAAGAAGGTTTAGGGGCGATTTGATAGAGGTGTACAAGATGATTAGGGGTTTAGATAGGGTTGACAGTGAGAACCTTTTTCCGCGTATGGAGTCAGCTGTTACTAGGGACACAGCTTTAAATTGAGGGGAGGTTGGTATAGGACAGATGTTAGGGGTAGATTCTTTACTCAGCGGGTTGTGAGTTCATGGAATGCCCTGCCAGTATCAGTGGTGGACTCTCCCTCTTTATAGTCATTCAAGCGGGCATTGGATAAGCATATGGAGGTTATTGGGCTAGTGTAGGTTAGGTAGGCTTCGGTCGGCGCAACATCGAGGGCCGAAGGGCCTGTACTGCGCTGTATTTTTCTATGTTCTATGTTCTATAATGATTGGGAGTTGCTAGTAGCACAATCATCAGTAGAGTTATTGAAGCTAACATTAAACTTGACATTAGGTAACATCTTGTCAATAACTTTCATCCCAACGTATACTTTTGGGTTCCACCACAAATCACTTGGTTTCAAACTTCATCATTGCTTCAATGTGGCCACAGACATACGAATACTGCTATTGATCACATCAAGACTGTTTTTGACTGAGAAAGGCACCAAGGAGCCCTCCAGAATGGAGGCCAATTGAGGTCAAGGAGAAACCACCCCAATATTTGGAATTACATGAGCAATAGTTCTCAATTTTCAAAACTAATCACCATAACGCCAAATCACTGCTGTACTTGCTTAAACCAAACAAATAGCACAATTGATCAAGTCTGCCACCATGGGGCAGCACAGTGGCTCAGTGCTTAGCATTGTAGGCTCAGAGTGCCAGGGACCCAGGTTTGATTCCCACATCAGGCGACTGTGTGGAGTCTGCACATTCTCCCAGTGTCTGTGTGGGTTTCCTCTTGATGGTCCAGTTTCTTCCCGCAATTCAAAGATGTGCAGGTCAGGTGAATTGGCCATGCTAAATTGCCCATAGTGTTAGGTGGGGAAATGGGTCTGGATAGGTTCCTTTTTGGAGGGTCCATGTGGACTTGTTGGGCTGAAGGGCCTGTTTCCATACTGTAGGGAATCTAATCTAAATTATCTTTCTCATGGTCACAGACACTTAGTTAGACAAACCAGGCAGAGTTGAGGCAAAAGTACAGATGCATTTAAAATAAGGCTGGAGGAATTAATAAGGAAGAAAGGAAGAGAAAGTGATGCTGATGAGATGGGGATTAGAGGACATCTCTTGTTAAGCATAATCTGCTGGCTGAGTGGCCTGTATTGGTGTTGTAAACAATCTGTAAACAAGATGGCCATGTAAATATGATCAGCACCTACAAAAACTACAAAGCAGGTTTAAGGCATTATATATTTTTTTAAAACGAAGAAACTAACAAATTGGCAGTGAAGCAAGAGTCTTACCAAGACACTAACATCTTGTTTATCACAATAATAGCCAATCACAAACCAAGATTGGGTAAACCTATCGATATTTGAAATGCACTCAATATTAGATTAGATTAGATTCTCTGCAGTGTGGAAACAGGCCCTTCGGCCCAACAAGTCCACACCAACCCTCCGAAGAGTAACCCACCCAGACCCATTTCCTTCTAACTAATGCACCTAACACTATGGGCAATTTACTGTGGATAACCATACAGACAGAGGGAGAATGTGCAAACGCTACATAGACAGTTGCCCGAGACTGGAATCGAACCTGTTACCCAGGTGCTGTGAGATAGCAGTGCTAACCACTGAGCAACCGTGCTGCCCTTCAGATACCCCACTTTAAGTTTTGACATTTCTGCTGTAATGCTGACTGTTCTGTGATCTGAGTAAAATAGAAATTATCAGTGAATTTCTCTTAGTCTGTATCTGCCTGGTCAGAGTCAGTCAGTTTTAAATAGGAGTGCCCTCTTATCAATTTTGGTCTATGGTTAAGAGTTCATTTCAGTGGAAAAAAATGTTATGCAAAGAAATTAAAATTTTAAAATAATGATAGAAAACCAACAATAAAATACAAATAAGCCAAACCTGGGACCCTCTGCCAATTGGTTCCTTTAGAGAAACAGTAGAAATAAGTATAGATTATTACATAATATGGGATCAGTATTTAATTCTGTCAGAAAGACATTCATTACATGTGCAAATTTTCAAAGTGGGGCAAGCAGAAATCCTGTACTTACAACACTAACCTGCATGCATAAATCAAGTCTTCAAGATAATTGAAAACAGTGACGTGCTCAGAACTGAACCAACTGATTAGACATTACAGTTTTAAATTCTTGACAGAAGTGCCACTGCAAAATTATTATTCTGTTCAGCAATCAGCACTGACAATACATCATGGTCAAAATATTGTGCTCAAAAGCCAGACCACCTTCAAACCACACCCACAGGGTGTGTTAAACAGTATTGAAAGTTTCTGATTGTTTACAGGCCTTCGATTAGACTCCTGCATGCAATTCATTTTAAAAAAATATTCGAGAAACTAGTAAATGGGTCTTCAAATCTGGTACTCTCAGATGATAAACTGGACACTAATTCAATTTTTTTTGCTATGTACTGTACACATTTTTAGCTGTTTTCCTTAACATTTTCTTAATTAATTCTTTCATGAGATGTACAGTTACTGGCCCATCCTAACTACCTTTGAACTGAGTGGTATGTTTGACCATTTCTGGGGTTGGTTAACAGTCAACTGTATTACTGTATGTCTGGAAGAAAGTGAGGACTGCAGATGCTGGAGAGTCAGAGTTGAAGAATGTGGCGTTGGAAAAGCACAGCAAGTCAGGCAGCATCCGAGAAGCAGGAGAATCGACGTATTGGAAATAAGCCTTTCATCAGGAATTGGGGAAGAGGCTAAGAGATAAATAGGAGTGGGGTTTGGGGCTGGGGGTGGTGAAAAGTAGTTGGAAAGGTGAGAGGTGGATGAGGTGCAGGGGGTAATGGTGATAGGTCAGATCAGAGGGTGGAGAGGAGAGGTAGGAAGGAAGATGGACAGGTGGGACAAAGGGTGGTGCCAAGTTGGAGGGTTGGATCTGGGATCAGGTTGGGGGGTGGGGGGGGGGGGGGGGGGGGGGGTGGTGAGACTTGCATGCCCTTGGCAGAGTGGGAGGGGAAGATAAAGTGGTCGGCCACAAGGCAGTAGGGTTGTTTGGTGCACGTACCAGAGATGTTCTCTGAAACATTCCATGAATTTGCGTCCTGTCTCCCCAATGTAGAGGAGACCACATTGAGAGCAACAGACACAGTAGATGAGGTGTTTGGATGTGCATGGTCTGGAGTAATGTATAGGCCAGATCAGATAAGGATGTCAGTTCTCCTTCCTAAAAGGCATTAATGAACCAGATTTGTTCTTATAGGAATTTGTGATTTATTACACTAGGCTAGCTTTTTTCATCCAGATTTTTACTGAATGCAAATTTCACTAACTGTCATGGCGGGATTTGAACCCGTGCCTCCAGAACATTAACCAGAGCCTCTAGATTATCAGCACATTGACATTATCGTTATACTATCACCTCCCTGTGATGACATGCTATTACTCTTAGACCTAGAAAATGTTATCTTTAATAACCAAGGGTGTTGGAGTAGAAGGGCAACTGTAAGATAAGCCATAAGATATGTCAGCAGAATTAGGCCATGAGGCGCGTTAAGTCTGTTCTGCCATTCTGATGTGGCTCTTGGAATTAAATGGAGCTTTGGCAGAAGTACTGTGAATAGTTTCCATCTCCATACCCCTTTAGAATAGCTTCCTTTAGAAATGCTGCAATATAGGTTCACAGGATTGGCTGAGCCGCCCCAGGCACAGAGATTGAATAGAAAAGGCTCCATATTTTCTGAAGAATGTGAGGATTAAATTCTTAGATGGTTTGACAGGGTAGATATTGAGTAACATCCCCTTTAGCTGCTCGGCTGTGTACATTATGCCAGCATTGACTTCAGGTTTTGGAGGTCACAACCATGCTTGAATGTTGGACTTTGGAGGAGATCATGCAGAGAAAAGGAAATTACAGAGTCTAGAACTAGGAGCCATATTCCCAGGATAAGGGATCGGTGGTGACGCATAGTGGTAATGTCAATATGCTAATAATCCAGAGGCTCTGGTTAATACCTTGGGGGCATGGATTCAAATCTCACCAAGCCAAATGGTGAAATCTGAATTCAAAAATTCATGGAAATAAAAAAAAAATCTGGAATTAAAAACTAGCCTAATGACAACCATGTAATTATTGTAGATCATTAAAAAACCCAGTGGTTCCCAAATGTCTTTTAAGGATGAAAATTTGCCATCCTTACGTGGTCTGGCCCATGTTTACACCAGATCCACAGCAATGTAGGTAACTCTTCACTGCCTTCTGGGTAACCAGGGGTGGGCAAGCCTAGCCAGTAACCCACAGCCCGTAAATGAAGAAAAAACAAATTTACAGGGAGAACTAATCTAATTCAGGCTGTCAATGCTATTGGGAACTCAAACAAAAACTTAAACATATAGTTTGATTGATTATTCAGTATCATTAACTCTACTCTGAAAGGGTAAGCTGGATTTGAATTTATACAGAAGTCATTTTAATTTTTCAATTTACTTTTTGTACAGGAGCAGCAGTAAATGGAGAAAATAGCTTAACTTGTCTCTTCATTATATCTAAAACCATACATAACTGAGAAGATTCAATACTAACTTGTTTTTCCAGTCGTTGTCTGTTTTGGCTCGTTGCTTGCGAGCAGCTCGTTGTTTTTCTTCCAATCTCTTCTTTTCTTCACTGGCTAAGTCTATAAAAGGTCAAACAAGCGTGTTCATCTGTAGTTCCACAGTAGCTAAACCAGCAACTACATTGCTGTAATGGACCTAGTAGTAATGTGTGTTCAGCTTTAGCAGTCAGCCCTTAAATTTATCTTGCATTTGTATCATGAGCAGGATTGACAAATAGAAATTCAGAATAGTTTTCTTCTTTAAAATTCCCAAATGGTCAAATATATATCTTGCAGATAATCCATGCAGACAACTATAATAACTTAGATTTATATAGCATCTTGCGTGTAATAAGACATGTTAACATGCTTCATATAGGCAGCATAAAACAAGATATGACTACCATGCACAAGATGTTGGGTAAAAGAATTGGGTTTTAATGAGAGCCTGAAAGGAGGAGAGAGGGATTGAAAGAGGAAATTGCAAATCTCAGGACCCAAGCAGTGATTAAAAGCATGTTCGAGAGCCAGAATCAGAATAACACAGACATCTCAGAAGTGGAGAGATGAAGATTACAGAATTAGGGAAGAATAACACCACAGTGTCACAGTGTCTGAAAACAAGGATGAGTGTTTTGAAATCGAGGTGCTGTTTAACCAGGCTGTTTAACATGCAAGCGATAAGAAGTGAACAGCATTTGGTGCAGTTTAGAGTACAGACAGTGGAATTTTAGATAACCAAAGTTACAGAAGGTAGAACATAGAAGGCTGGACAGGCTTACATCTGAATTATCAAGTCTGGAAGCAACAAAGCCATGAGTAAGGGTTTTTGTTCCAGAAGATTTCAGGTGGAGCATAAAGAGTGGCAATGTTATGGAGGTGGAAACAAGCAATCTTGAGGAATGCGTTGATAGGTGTTTGAGAAGTTCTGGATCAAACAGGACAGCAAAGTTGTGATAGACTGAGGCAGCCTCATGCAATTACTAGGAGGGACAGAATCAATGGCTAGGCAGCAGTATGTGTGATGGGGATCAGTATATGTGATGGGGACTTCAATATTCCCAACATTTATGTAGAATAAATTACTACTCAATCAGTTATGAATTTTGGACATGCAGTTTGATATTTTAGAACAATGGATGAGTTTAGAGAGGCATGGTGGCAAGGTATCATTGTTCCCTCACCAATTATATCCACAGCATGATACTCCATTCTACCCACCCTCAGATGCAGGTATTACACTATTATTATTTAATCTTGCACTTCAAAAAACCCATCCAAAAACAATCAGCAGTATTAAGGAAGGAATTCCATTAATCTACTCTATTATTTTCATAACACTTTTTTTTGGCATAATAAAATCCAGAATTGAGTTGTTAATTGTATGTTGATATACCTCTGCTTATACAGAATAGCCAACTTTAGACCAGAAAGTACCAAAAGATGCTATCCCATGTAGCCACATGGATTCACAAACTTTTAAGCACATCAAGTACTCAAGTCATTTAATATCTGATATACAGGGAGGAATATAATAGAAGCCACTGGAGTGGGCAAAATGGGAAGGAGGATAGGGTACTTGTGTACAATTCCTGATGTCAGGAGAACTGCCCTCAATTATCTAATATTAAATTTGTTATACAATTTTAAGTAATTTAAGTTCATTTTATTAGCTATACTGTATCATAGAAACATAGAAAATAGGGACAGGAGTAGGCCATTCAGTTCTTTAAGCCTGCTGTGACATTCAGTATGATCGTGGCCTGATTCCCAACTCAATGTTCTGTTCTAGCTTTCGTCCCATACTCTTTGACCCCTTTAGCCCAAACAGCAATATCTAACTCCTTGAAAACATTCAATATTTTAGACTTAACCACTGCCTGTGGCAGAAAGTTCCACAGGCTTACCACTCTCTGGATAAGAAATTTCTTCTCATCTCACTCCTAAATGGCTTACCTGTTTTAGATTAGATTAGATTACTTACAGTGTGGAAACAGGCCCTTCGGTTTCTTAGACTATGGCCCTGGTCATGGTCTCCAGGGTCAGTGGGATCATCCTTTCTGCATTTACCCTGTCTTTTTGTTAGATGTTCATAGGCATCTGGAATTCCCACCTCATTGTACTAAACTCAGGTGAATATAGTCCTAATTCATCCAGGTTCTGATGAATGGGATGGTAAGACTGATCCATTAATCAGAGTGGTGCTGGAAAAGCACAGCAGGTCAGGCAGCATCCGAGGAGCAGGAAAATCGATGTTTCAGGCAAAAGCCCTTAATCAGGAAGCCCTTCATTCCTGATGAAGGGCTTTTGCCCGAAACATCAATTTTTCTGCTCCTCGGATGCTGCCTGACCTGCTGTGCTTTTCTAGCACCACTCTGATTTCCAGCATCTGCAGTCCTCACTTTTGCCTAGCCATCCCATTAATCAGTCTAGTAAATCTTTGTTGTACTCCCTCAACAGCCAGAGCATCTTTCCTCAGATAAGAGACCAAAGGTTTTACTGACACACTCCCTAATGTTAAGAAATAGATAATGAGACTCCAAGTAAAAGAAAATCCTCCATGTTTCTGCCTAGAACTATTTCTAACTTAACAGTTGATCATACCTATATCACCATTTTCCATTGCTTTAATGTCAGGTCTGAATCGACAATCAGTGGGTGCGATAACGCTCTCCATTTCTTTATCCAGCTCATTCAGTGACATGGCAAAGTTGGTGAAATTGTACATCTGAAAAATATTCCAAAAACATTCTACAAAAATGATTTAGCTCAAGTCCAATGCCACAGAAATGAAAACTACTGACACTTAACATGGGCTCTATGAGAAAGGCTTTGATCTCTGTGCCATCTTTCACAACCTCAGGGCACACCGAAGAACTTTACAGCCAAAGAAGCACTTTAGAACAGTCACTGTTGTGATGGCAGGCATCTCAAATCTTGTATGCTGCAAGATGCCACAAGCATGTGATAACCAGATTTGTTTGTAATGCTGACCAAGGGATAAGTACAGGCTTGTACACCAGTCTTCATCAAAGTAGTAAATGAGAGTTTTTTTTGAGGGAAAAACACGATCCTCTGTTTAACATCTCATCCTAATGACTGGACTTCTAACAGCACATCAGTCGCTCAGCACTGTATTGGCACATCAGTCCACGCTTTGGGCTCATGTCGAGGAAGAAGTTCATAATGAACTCTATTCATGGATCAAGGTGGCTGAAGGGATAGACACTAACCATAGTTAAGGGGAGACCTGGGTGCAGCAATGCATAAAACACATGGAGACTTTAGGAGGAATGTAAGAATTTGAGAACAGACGGATTTTAATTGAAATGCAGCATTTAATGTGACTTTGAAATACTTAAGACGGCAGTACCATTTATTGTCATAATACTTCAAATAAATTGTAATCTTTTTTCATTATTCTTTCACGGAATGTGGATGTCACAGGCAAGGCCAGCATTTGTTGCCCATCCCTAACTGTCCTTGAACTGAATGACTTACTTGGCCATTTCAGAGGGAAGTTATGAGTCAATAAAATTGTTGGGGGTAACATAGTAATACCTACACAAAAGCCAAACCATGTAAGGAAGGCAGATGTCCTTCCTTAAAAGGCAATAGAGAAGGAGATTGATTTTATAAAAAGTGACAGTTTTATGGTTGCAATCATTGCTTTCAATTGCAGATATTTAAAATTTCACCATGCTGTGTTTGGATTTGGACTATATCCCCATAGCAAGAGCCTAAACCTCTGCATGTTTGGTCCAGCTGTATTACCAGTAATTTTAGAGACTCCCTGTTCCAATCCTAATCAAACAGGAATTTGGAGACAAACCTGTTGTGAGTTTGGTGGTCTAGGTGTTATCTTCCAAAGCAGGCGACTCCCTGGTATAACTTGTACACTTTCAGAATTGTCAGGCAGTGGCATTTCATCTGGCTCTGATTTCTCTGAAGCGACTGGCTAGGATAAGTGCACCATAAAAGATTCATGTTATTATATAACCAATAAAACCAGGTTACTTTCAACAAATATGAATACAGTACTGCAAAGTCTTTGAAAATACCACTTCCAATAAATAGTTACAGATGGGCAAATGAACGAAGAAGAAGAAATGGATACTGACCACTTTTAGACATTACTAAGAAAACCTATAGCCTTCTTACTGCACTTAGCATCACTCCAATCTGAATAATTGTGATTATCTGCGGGAGATTAGATAGGAGACTCAAGCAATAAGGTTTACTTAAGGGTTATTGAGGGTTGGTTAGCTCAGTCGGCTGGATGGCTGATTTGCAATGCAGTGTGAAACCAACAGAATGGGTTCAATTCCCACATCAGCTGAGGTTACCATGAAGGACTCTCTCGATCTCTTCCCTTTCCTGAGGCATGGTGACCCTCAGGTAAAACCATCACCATTGGTTTCTAAAGAAGGTAGCCCCATGGTTTGGTAGGACTATGTTGAACTGACTTTTACTGAAGGATTTCAGTGCATCAAAATGGTTGAAGACTTAACATGGGGCTTCACGACACTGAGCTCAGCATCAAATGGGGATCTCAAGGCTAAACTTGGTCAAATATGTTTTGACATCTTCCTGAAGGCTGCTTCCAGACTGTCTGAGGGGTGTAGATAATTCAGTCCCAATCTGACGGTTGGTAGCTCTGGAGCCTTGGATAACCATTAGGAGAGATGGATACAGCAGAGGAAAGTCAGGTATCAAAAGGCACCTCAACACAGAGGTTCGCTTGAAGACAGAAGTAGAAAATTGAATTATGCAGGAACAAGTTGGCAGATCCTTAGGTGTTCCACTGGACTCTCAGGAATAGTCTTTCCTATCCAGTGACACAACTTAGGGTCATGGAGCCTTCATAAGTTCCAAAAGTAGGAGCAGTAATAGGATAGCTAGGGCCTCAAATCTACTCCACTATTTCCACTATTCCATGAATAAGGCCATGGTTAACCTGGTAATACCCAACTCCACTTTCTTGCTAATCCCCCATACTTCTGGGCATCTCGTCTATGACAAATCTGTAAAACCAAGTCTTGAATATATTCAACTACTCAGCCGTCACTGCTTTTGAGGTAGGAGGATTTCACAGACTAACAATTCTCCAAGGACATTTTTTCCTCATCTCAGTCTCAAACGGGAGACTGATTATTTTGAAAGTGTCCTCTAGTTCAACTAATCTGAGAGGCTCCCTCAGGATCTTATATGGTTCAGTAAGTTCACCTCTCATTCCTTTGAGGTCCAACGACTATCTATTGAGCCTGCTCAATCTTCCCCCATTAAATGATCCCCATTCCATAGAGGAACCAAGTGAAACTTCCTCCAATATAAGTAGGTGTCTCCTTAAATCAGGAGACTAAAACTGTATACAAAACTCCAACTGCATTCACACCATTGCATAGCACAGTTTATTACAAGAAATCCCTGCATTTATATTCCATCCCCTTTGCAAGAAAGACCTACATCCCATTTGCCTTCTCATTTACAATAGTCCCCAACCCCAGGGAGACTGCCTACATCAGACCAGATGCCTCCTAAATTAACTGGGGGGCTACTCTGCCACAGACAAAATTCTAGTAGGTCTGGAAAATTCCTGTAAACATGGCCTTTAAATTATCTAAATGACAGCTCACCTCGATTCAGAAGGAAGTCCTTCTGTATCCCAACCATATCCTCGTCCATTACAAGAGACGTTCTCCAAGTCATTGCCCTGATGAAATACTTTATTATTCCCCTTCCTCCTCAAATACTACCCCCACTTCGGTGAGGCCAGGAAATGTTACAAAATTATAAGGAAGGTGAAGCAAATGGAGCGAGTCAGATGTTTGGGAAGGAAATCAATAGCAAGAGCCTGAGAGGCTGAAGATACAAACCCTAACAATGGGATGAAGGGAGGGGTGAAGATACAAAAACAACATGGGAGGTTTGATAGTGTGGAGTTCTGCAGAGCTGGAAGAGGTTCGAGATGGTGAGGGATAAGGCTCTAGAGGTATACACAGAGAATGATTAGAATTCTTCTGTTTCTTGGGAAACTGGTACCCAGTCAAGAACAAGCCAAAATGAATCCAGTTCAATACAAATCCTTGCTGGAGCTACTGGTTGTTATTACACAGGGTAAAGAATAACATCAATCAGCCAAACTTCTGGAATAGTTCATTTTAAAATTAATTCAGAACGATCCCATACTTACTGTTTTGCTCAGCTTCCTTTCCTCTGAGTTTTTCTTGTCATTTTTTTTGTAGGCATCAAATGTACTGGGGTCAACTGCCCACAGACACTCTGTCCATTTTCCATAAACAGCACAGAGCTTCTTCTTACTGTGACAGATCACAGAAAGGATGCAGCGTAATCAAGAATGAAAGATTATTAATTCATCAGTGTTGTGAGATTCCATTACATTATCTGAACAATGGAACAGCTCCTTTGGCATGAGAATTGAAACATGCAAACTTGCCAACTGACAAAGGTTGGCTAGCCATCAGTCCTGTCCTGACCAGGAACAGTTTATCTTAACCCCCTACTCCGCTGCCATCCAACCCTATCACTTAGCAATCCCAACTACCATTCTATCCTCTGTCTCTACTTGACCATCCCAAATCCCACCAAACCATTCCACAAGTATCACCATCCAGCTGGATTACTGTTAACAGTTGTGGGTCCTTTATTGAAGCTATGCTGGCATTAGAGGCAGTGCAGAGGAAGTTCACTAGTCTGATACCAGGTATGGAAGGACTGTCTTATGAGGACAGGTTGAGTAGATTGGACTTGTACTTGTCAGAATGTAGAAGAATGAGAGGTTACCTTATTGAAACATAAGAAAGGTTCTTAAAGGAATTAAAAGGGTTGAAGAAAGATTGTTTCCCTTGTAAGATAGTCTAGGTCCAGACAGCATCATTTCAGAGCAAGGGCTACAAAATTTAAGGCAGAGATGAGGAGAAACTTCTCTCAGAAGTTTATGAATCAATGGAATTCTTTGCCATAGTGGGCTATCAATGCTGGCTCGTTACATTCAAGGCTGAGAGAGACAGATTTTTATTTGGTAAGGGAATCGAGGGTTAAATAGGCAGCAAAGTGGAGTTGAGGATTATCAGACCAGCCAAGATCTCATAGAATGGCAGAGCGTTGCTCTTATGTCATTACTCCATTTGATTTGATCATCCTCTCACTCCAAACAGAAAAAAGTACTTTCTGAAGAAATGCTGTCCAAACCTTGCAAGCAATTGGTGCATTACCAGCAATACATTCATTTGAGGATTATGTTATGAATACTCTGATTTTATATGATGTTCATCTCTGCTGATGGAATAAAAGCATGAGCTTGTTCAGCCAACATTTTCTTTCAGTTGAACAGTACTAAAGCTGCATCGCAGTCCTGAAATTTGCCTTGAATAAGCCCACACACTTTCAAATCCGTTCACAGTATGTGAATATCACTGGCTGGACAAGCATTTATTGCCCATCCCTAATTGCCCTTGAGATGGTGATGCTGAGCTGCCTTCTTGAATTCCTGAAGTCCATGTAGTTAAGGGACACCAACAGTGCTGCTAAAGTTGAAGTTCCAGGATTTTGACCAAGTGACAATGAAGGAACGATGACAGAATTCCAAAATCAAGATGTCATGTGGTTTGGGGAGGGGAACTTACATGCTCCTATATATTTGCTGCTCTTTTCCTTCTAGGTAGTAGAGATCACAGGTTTGCAAGGAACTTTGGTGAGTCACTGCAATGCATCTGTAGATGATACACACTGCAGCTACTCAGCATCGATGGGGGGTGGGGGTGGGGTGGAAAGGTGTGGATGTTTGTAAATGTGTGGCCAGTCAGGCAGGCGGCTTTGTCCTGGATGGTGTCAAGTGTGTTTGGGGCTGCACCCATCCAGACCAGTGGGGAGTTTTCCATCACCCTCCTTGTCCCAAGACTTGTGCCTTGTAGATGTTGCACAGTATGATTAGGGTAATCTAACCTAATGGGGGAGGTGTGAGGGGAACAGATAAATGAAAATGGAAGTGAAACCACATTGTGATGGGAATCAGAAGTACATCAAATAATGGAGGACAGTCTCATTCATTTGATCAGATTTACATAGAAACTTCTGGTATTTTATATCAGGAGTGTGAAAAAGATTTATAGTGGAGTTGTTCTTTTCCCAGGATGGTCCAGGAATAGGAAGAGTTCTTCACTGAGAAGAGAGAGTCCTTATAATCCTTGCTCATGGTTTTGTGAAATAGGCATTGAAATCCAAATCAGACTGACTTCAAGATACAAATAAGAAAACTGTACTTGGGATGTATCATACCTGTCGTGAGATACCTGTATGATACTATCCTGGTACAATTTGGTGGTTCTGACAGGTTTCCCCGAGTATCTTGTCTGAATCCTAAGTCAGAACAACAATTGATGTACTCAGTGTAATGACAGTGACCTCATGCTTCTGAAGGCAACTGTGTGCTGTTTTGACCACCTTACCTACAAAATGACATTTCCTCAGATGGAGAGCAACAAAATAACTAACACAGTGAGAAAAGAGTAAATCGACTGGGCTGGACCTATATTCTGCAGAGGGCGAAACTGGGTCCTGCAGATGCTGGAGATTAGAGTCAAGATTAGAGTAGTGCTGGAAAAGCACAGCAGGTCAGGCAGCATCCGAGGATCAGGAAAATCGACGTTTCAGGCAAAAGCCCTTCAACAGGAATGAGATTGGGAGCTTTGGGGGTGGAGAGATAAACAGAAGGGGGAGGGGCTGGGGGAAGGTAGCTGAGTGTGCAATAAGTGGATGGAGGTGGGGGTAAAGGTGATAGGTTGAAGAGGAGGTTGGAGCAGATAGGTGGGAAGGAAGATTGACAGGTGGGACAAGTCAAGTCAAGAGGACGGTACATGAATACGAAAAGCTCAGAAGGACATGGTCCAAACGCAGACAAGCGGGACTAGTTTAGTTTTGGGAAACTAGGTCAGCATGGACTAGTTGGACTGAAGAGTCTGTTTCCATGCATTATGAATCTATGACTCCTCTCATCCTACTGTACACGTGTTAGTACTGGTGTGATTGACTTAGCTTGGCACAATAACCTTATTTGTTACAAGTGCAGCTAAAGTAATGATAAAAGTTAGATGTATAAATAAACATCCAGCTACCTTATTTTTAAGGTTATTTGAAATCAGCAGCATTACTGGAATAAAATCACAAAAGGAAGTCACATAACCCTTCAAGTCTGTTTGTCAGTCAATGTGATCATGGTTGATCTGCAATGTAACTACATACATCTATCTTTTCTTTGTATTCCCAAATACCTTTCTAAGGCGTGATGCAAAACTGCTATGTGACTAGCAGAATTTGTCGAGCTGAAGCTAGACAGCAGGTTTAGCATTGCTGCAATGTTTCAGATGACGTGGCATCAACGTCAATCACAGCATTAAGGGCAAAGGATTATCTTTAAATACAACCGCCTGAACAGATTAAGCTTACCTTTTGTCTTGAATGTAACCTTCAACTTTGTGCAACTCTTTACCAAAAAGGCCACATGGCTTGAAATTCAGAATGCATTTTTCCCCAGTTCTATGGAAAAATCATGTTCATAATTACATCTTAAAATTGCACTAATTTTGAAAATCTGAAGGATGTCATTCATTCACTCTTACTTGTGATTAATTATTTCAACATTTCCATATTGTTCAATCCAAAGCTGACCAACGATAATGTTATGGACACAGCAAGTCGGATTTGTCCAAGTGTAAGCTTCATTGTGCCTGTGAGAAAAAGTAAAACATTAATCTCAAATGCTGTCACATGGAGCAGGGTCATCAGGATCTGAAAGAGAAAGTCATGTCCTTCTTTAAATTACCTGTTAATTCTACAATTTCTGGTCTTTCATTTTGTGTGCCAGCTTATTTCTTTGCAAAAGAAAAGAAACTGTCCACATGCTCATGGAGATAAGAAAGGTTACGACTAAGAATCGGAACATTTTTGTAGTCTGAATCAGTACTGCCGGGATCATAGCTTAACCAAATACAGAATTAAAAACTTCTTGCTACTCTTAATGAGCTGCATGCTACAGAACAGATCTGTCCAAAATGTATCACATTCCTGTTGAATCTGGGCTTTTTGAGTTTATTACCTGCAATTTTGCACCACAGACTAGAAATGGGTGCAAGCCAACCTGAATTTATTTCAGCCAGCCTTTCAGGCATCAGGCAGGTCCCCTGCCAATTAAAGCGTTTTGAATTAACACTTGAATGTGTGCGATCAATATAAAATTTGGCACTTTATAGGTCCTTCATAACGCTGTTAAAAATGGAACAAATGCACAAATGATCTTCTATTTGGCAATCTAAGGAAGCATGTAGCTTTAGCCAAAATAAAAATCACTGACAGCTGATGGATTGATGTTCTGTAGGCAAAGGCTACTTTTGTTGATATCATTGCATGAGTGCTATGCACCACTTTAAATGGTATGTATGAAGGGGTGTGGCAGTGGTAGATGGGAATGTTGGGATCCGGGAGGTGCACCAGAGGCGAGGTGGGATGGAAGACAGCTGGAGGGGAGTGCAGTAAGGAGATAGAGGGGAAGAATGCCTTGGTTCCTTCTTGTACCACCCTACTCCCCAACTTCTGGGCCCTCGTCCCTTCTCAGTCCAGGGGTCCCACATCTGGCATCCTAACCCTAACCCACTGAAGCCCAATTCCACGTGATGGCATCAGTGCTTAGAACCATGCATTCCCTGATGAACAAGTTTGCGTAATTGCTTGCAGTTGTTGGTGTCAGCAAACACTGCCAATCTATAAATGTTTTGTGTCTGCGTAATTAATATATGTTCCCCTTGGCTTATGCTAAGGATACAAGCTTATCTGTCACACATTTAACAAAGACCAACCTGATTTTGAAGTTAAACAGCTATAAAGATTTGATTCCAAGACTGAGGTGAGAACAAACAACTCTTTGGTTTCTTCATTCTTCTCCAACTCTACTCCAATTGTGCTTAATGCATACTTATGACAATGTCCTCTACTAATCAGGGGTACATGGAGGTTATATGAAAGCATAAGCACATTTCGTGGACTCAGACAATCACTCAAATTTATCCAAATCCTTATACAAGAATGCAGTCTTGTAATAACCATTAGTAAACAATTACCTTTCCTTTTTACAACCTGATGGGGACGTAAGTGAAGGTAAACTGCAGTGTTACAAAATACCCATTGCTTAGCATTGGATTAGTATCCAAGACCAGTTTACAAGAGTTCAAATTTAATATTCTGAACAGCTTGCCTGAAAGCAAACTGTTAAATGTTCTTTATCGCTGCTTGTACATAATACAATCAAATTCATCAAGTCAAGCTGCATAACAATTCTTGTGGTTTCCAAAGCAGCAGAAACTTAACATTTACTTGAAAACAGGTTGGTTCTCAAGAGCATCTGGAAGGGTTTCTGCACAGACATCCACTCTCTACTTCTGATGCTCAACAGCAAGTGTTCAAAAAAAAAGAAAATGGACAGACCAGCCAGCATCGACCTAAGCGCTGGAAAAGACAACGGTAGAAACATCCTTGTTGACCCTGCAAAGTCCTCATCACTAACATCTGGACGCAACTGCCAAACTCGGGAGGGCTATCTCACAGACTACTCAAGCAACAGCCTGACATAATCACAGCTTACAGCCAACAACCCAGACCCTACCAGTAGGACAGACCCAGTAGAGATTATACTCAGTGAGGAAGGAGTTGCCCTGAGAATCTTAAAAACTGACTCTGAACCCCATGAGGTCTGGCTTCACGTCAAATGTGGGCAAGGAAACCTCCTGCTGATTACCATGTAGCATCCTCCCTCAGCCAATGAATCAATATTCCTCCATATTGAGCAACACTTGGAAGCACTGAAGGTGGCAAGAACGTAAATATACTCTGAGTGGGAAATTTCAGCATTCACCACCAAGAGTGGTTCGGCAACAGCACCACTGATCAAGCTATTCGGGTCCTAAAGAACAGAGCTGCTAAACTGTGTCTGCGGCAGGTGGTGAAGGAACAAGAGGGAAAACATACTTGACCTCATCCTTACCAATCTGCTGAGTGCAGGTCCATAACAGCAATGGACAGAGTGACCACAAAGTGACAAAGTCGCCTTCACAATGAGGATACCCTCCATTGTGTGATGGGGTACTATCACCATGGTAAATAGGACAGACTTCCAACACTCACTCACTCAATTGAATTTTTTGTAGTAGTAATGAAGAGGATTGGTGAAGGCAGAGTGGTGGACATAATTTGTACAGAATTCAGTAAGGTATTCAACAAGGTTCCTCATGGTAGACTTGTTAGCAAGGTTAGATCTCATGGAATACAGGGAGAACTAGCCATTTGGATACAGAACTGACTTGAAGGTGGAAGACACAGGGTGATGGTGAAAGGTTGCTTTTCAGGTTGGAGACCTGTGACCAGCAGTGTACCACAAGGATCAGTACTGGGACCTCTGCTTTTCATCATTTATATAAGTGATTGGATGTGAATATAGGAAGTATGGTTAGTAAGTCTGCAGTTAACACCAGAATTGGTGGTGTAGTGGACAGTGAAGGTGATTATCTCAAAGTACAATGGGACCTTGATCAGATGGGCCAATGGGCCAAGGAATGGCAGATGAGTTTAATTTAGCTAAATGTGAGGTGCTGTATTTTGGAAAGGCAAATCAGGGCAGGACTTAAGATCCTGGGGAGCTGAACAGAGACTTTGCAGTGCATGTTCATAGTTTCTTGAAATTAGACTGACATGTAGACAGGATAATGAAGACAGCATTTGGTTTGCTTGCCTTTAGAGGATAGGAGTTAATGCATAGAGGATAGGAGTTGGGAGGTCATGTTCCAGCTGTACAGGATATTGGTTAGGCCATTTTTGGAATACTGCTTTCAATTCTGGTCTTCCTCATAGAGAAGGGACTTTAGTGAACCTTGAAAGGGGTCAGAAAAGGTTTAAGGATTTCGTTGGAAAGATTGAGCTACAGGGAGAGGCTGAACAGGCTCAAGCTATTTTCTCTGAAGCGTCAGAGGCTGAGGGGTGACCTTATAAAGGTTTATAAAATCATGAGAGGTATCGACAGGGTGAATAGCCAAGGTGTTTTCCCCTGAGTGAGGGACTCCAAAACTAGAGGGCACAGGTTTATGGTGAAAGGAAAAAGATCTAAAAAGGAACCACATAGAGGGTGGTGTGTGTCTGGAATGAGCTGCCAAAGGAAGTGGTAGAGGCTGGTACAATTACATTTAAAAGGCATCTGGATGGGTAGATGAATAGGAAGAACTCAGGAGGGATATAGGCCAAATGCTGGCAAATGGAACTAGATTAATTCAGGATATTTAGTCAGAATGGACGAGTTGGAGCGAAGCATCTGTTTCCATGCTGTACTACTCTATGACATCTATGAACTCAACACCGGGCATCCATGAGGTGCTGAGGACCAACAGCAGCAGCATTGTACTCCAGCACAATCTGCAACTTAAGGAGATCAACCCTGGCCTGAATAGAGAGTGCTGGATGGTGTGGCAGGACCAGTGCCAGCCATACCTAAAAGTGAAGTGTCAACCTAGTGAAGCTACCAAACAGGACTACATACATGCCAAGTAGCATAAGGAGCAAGTGACAAACAGAACTAAGCACTCCCACAGCCAGTCCTGCTATATATAGTCATGAATGGTGGTGGACAATTAAACAACTCACTGGAAGAGGAGGATTTACAAATATTCATATTGTCAACAATGGAAGAGCCCAACATGTAAGTGCTAATGACATGGCTGAAGTCTTCAGCCAGAAGTACCAAGTAGATGATCCATCTCTGCATCCTTCACTGGTCCCTAGCATTACAGATACCAGTCCTCAGTCAATGTGAATCACTCCACATGATATTAAGAAACGGTTTGAGGAACAGGATGCTGCAAAGACTAAGGGCCTTGACAACATTCCTGAAGACTTCTGCTCCAGGACATGCTGCTCTTCTAACCAAGCTCCTCCAGCATAGTCACAATACTGGAATCCAACTGATGTGGAAAATTGTTCAGGTTTGGCCTGTATACATAAAACAATACAAATCCAACTCAACTAGCCATTGCCCCATCAGTCTATTCTCGATTATCAGTAATGGAGCGGTCATCAACAGTGTTATCAAGCAGCATTTACTCAAATATAACCTACCCAGTTTGCGTTCTCTCAGAGCCACTCAGCTCCTGACCTCATTACAGCCTTGCTTCAAACATGGACAAAAGAACTGAATTCCAGACGGGAGATGAGAGTGTCAGCCCTTAACATCAAGGCCAATTTTGACTGAGTGTAGCATCAAGGAGTCCTAGCAAAACTGGAATCAATGGGTATTATAGGGGGTAAACTCTCTGATGGTATGAGTCATGCCTGGCACATAGGAAGATGGTTGTCGTTGTTGAAAGTCAGGCATCTGAACCCCAGGGCATCTCTGCAGAAGTTCCTCAGGGCAGTGTCCTAGGTCTAACCATCTTCAGCTGCTTCATCAATAGCCTGTTCACCAATGATTGCACAATGTTCAGCACCATACGTAACTCCTCATATCCCCTGGCAAACCATGTTCAAAAGCAGCACAACTGAACAATATCCAGGCTTGGGCTGACAAGTGACAAGGAACATTACATCACACAAAGACCACCTCCAATAAGAGACAATCTAATCATCAACCTTTGACATTCAATGGCTTACCATCATTGATTCCGCCACTAACAACATCTTTGGGATTACCATTGACAAGAATCACAAGTGCACCCGCCATTTAAACAGTGACTAAAGGAGCAGGTCAGAGGCTAAGAATACTGCAGCAAGTAACTCATCTCCTGACTCCCCAAACTCTGCCCACTGTCTACAAGGCACAAGTCAGGAGTGTGATGGAATACTCCCCACTTGCCTAGATAGGTGCAGCTCCGACAGCACTCAAGAAGTTTGACACCAAAGGAACACACTGGATTGGCACTACATCCACAAACATCCATTTCTTTCACCACTGACATTCAATAGCAGCAGTTAGTGTGTATTATCTACAAGATGCACTGCAGAAATTCACCTCAGGCAGTACTTTCCAAACCCACAACCACTTCCATCAAGAAGGACAAGGGCAGCAGATACATGGGAACATCACCACCTACAAGTTCCCTTTCAAGTCACTCACCATCCTGACTTGGAAAGATATTGCTGTTCCTTCACTGTCACTGGGTCAAATTCATGGAATCCCCTTCCTCAGGGCATTGTGGATCAACCTACAGCACATGGACTGCAGCAGTTCAAGAAGACAGCTCACCACACCTTTCAAGGGCAACTAGGGACAGACAATAAATACTGACCGGCCAGCAGTGACCATGTCCCATGAGTGAACTGAAAAAGAACCCACCTATAAGATGCACTCTTGAAATTCACCAAGACTCCTTAGCAGCACTTTCCAAATTTACAACCCTTTCCATATAGATAAAGTAAAATTGCCATAATCTTATTACAGTAAGACAACTGATGGTGTTTTAAACTGTTTTACCCATGTCTCAGGTGAGCAAGAGTTCGAGGAGGAGCGCCCTTCATGGTAACTTCAGCTTGTGCAAGAATTGAACCCACACTGTTGGCATTACTCTGTATCATAAACCAGATAGGAGAAAGTGAGGTCTGCAGATGCTGGAGATCAGAGTCAAGAGTGTGTTTCTGGAAAAACACAGGTCAGGCAGCATCCAAGGAGCAGGAGAATTGTCGTTTCGGGCCAGAGCCCTCCATCCCCTTCATTCAGGGATGAAGGGCTCCAGGCCGAAACATCAATTCTCCTGCTCCTCAGATGCTGCCTGACCTGCTGTACTTTTCCAGCAACACACTCTCGATCATAAACCAGATGCCCATCCAACTTAGCTAACCTTGACATGGGCAGCAAGTACGTGGAAACACCACCACCTACAAATTTCCCTTCAAACTACACATTTGACTTGGAAATATCTCGGTTTCTTCAGTGTCATTGGGTCAACAGCCCGGAACTCCTTCTAACCACACTGACTGGTCTGCTTGGGTTTGAGAAGGCAGCTCATGACCACCACCTTCTCCTGGGCAATAAATACTGGACCAACCAGTGACACCCACATCTAGTGAGTTTTTTAAAAAATCAGAATAAGTGGGGGCTATTCAGTATCTCAAGCTAGTTCCACCTTTTAGTTTGATCATAGTTGAACCTTAATTCCATCCACTTGTTTTAATTAACTTTATATGCTTATCACTTACTTTAAAAACTCTAATGTCATAGTTCCTTTTGGCTCTGCTTCCACACTTTTCCCCCAAAATTTGAGTTTTGGGTATATGGATCCATGAAAAATGAAGTTTTGAGAAAATCCTTCAGCATGGAATGCACTAATGGGAGGATGGTGACTAACTTGCTCAGATATAAGCTTGAATCCCAGATCCTGCCTGCAAAAAATAAAACAGGTGACCATAACATTAACCAATTCAAGATACAAACATAACTACAGGTACTTCAGAACTAAGAAAACTTTATGCATTTGAAAATTAATACTTCACAGCCTAACTTAATCTTATTGTTTGGATTTACTGTAGACTTGGAGCAAAACACAGAGCTCAAGATGTTTTCTATAGGTTACAAAGGATAGTCAAGCACATAATGGGAGTAAGTGATTGTCCAATGGCAAATGTTTGGGGGGCCTGGGTTTGAATCTCAGCATGACAGAATTCAATAATAATCTGAAAATAAGAGTCTAGTGATGACCATGAAACCATGACTGTTGGGAGGGAAAAACCTAAATGGTTCCCTAACACAGTCAGAGATATATAGCATTGAAACAGGCCCTTTGGTTCAACTCATATATACTGACCAAGTTTCCTAAACTGACCAAGTCCCTTTTGCCAGCATTTGGCCCACACCCCTCTAAACGCTTCCTGTTCATGTTCCCATCCAAATGCCTTGAACATGATCCTCTGGCAGTTCATTCCATATATACACCTCTGTGTAAAAACGTTGCCCCTCAGGTCCCTTTTAAATCTTTCTCCACTCATTCGTAAACCTATACCCTCTAGTTTTGGATTTCCGCATCCTGGGAAAAACACCTTGGCTATTCACCCTATTCATGCCCCTTATGGTTTTATTAACCTCTGAGGTCACCCCTCTCCTACGTTCCAGGGAAAAAGGCCCAGTCTATTTAGCCTCTCTATTCATATTCCCTGGCAACATCCCTGTAATTTTTTTCTTAACCTTTCACCCGAAAGATGTTTCAGGTTTAAAATCTTTCCTACAGTAGGGAGGCCAGAATTGAACGCAGTGGTCTAAACATGTGTCACCAATGTTCTGTACAGCTGCAACATGACCTCCCAATTCCTGTACTCAGCACACTGACCAATGAATGAAAGTGTGCCAAACATCATCTTCATCACCCTATCTACTGCAACTCCACTTTCAGGAACTATACACCTCCATCCTCAGTTTCTTTATTCGGCAACAGGCCCCAAGGCCCTACCATTAACTGTCTAAGTTTTGCCCTGATTTGCTATGTTCACTTAACTGCCACCTTTGCCTTGCCTACTATGTGACTCCATACCCACAGCAATTTCATCAATTCTTAACTAGCCTTTGACCAATTAGCAATGGGCGATAAATGCTGGCCTAGCTAATGACCCCTGAATTCCAGGGATGAATAGTCAAAAAAACCCAGATCATTCAGCCCAATTAATCTTTGTTGATATTTCATCTCAACGCAAGCCTCCTCCATTTTTCCTCATCTAAATTAATCATGGTAACCATGTGCTCGCTTATTTGTCAGGTGTCTGTCTAGCCTCCCCTTAAATATATCTAATACTTACTTCCACAACTCCACATGGTTGCAAGTTCCACGTTCTTACCACTCTCTGTGAACAGATTCTTGGTCTTAGTCAAAAGGATGTGACAAATACAAATCTCAAGGGGAATAGAGAGGGAGTTCAAATGACCAATTCGTGCCTCATTCACACACATCCTGGCTTCTCTTCATAGAAGTGTATAATTACTCTGCACAAAACTGTGTAGAAACCAGGTAGACTTTCATTTGAAAATTAACCAGCACATTTCAAAGCATTTTAAGAATTGTGAACTACTTTGAAACAGTGTTTTTTGCTATGTAGGTGAAGACACAAGAAGAATCCACGTACAGGTATCGCTTGCTTTTCGAATATTCGCTTTACACTGCTGTGTACAGTTCTGGTCGCCACATCACCAAAGGAAACGGACACTTTGGAGAGGGTGCAGAGAAGGTTTACGAGGATGTTGCCTGGTATGGAAGGTGCTGGCTATGAAGAGAGGTTGAGCAGGTTAGGTTTGTTTTCATTAGAAGAAAAAGGAGATTGAGGGGGGACCTGATTGAGGTTTACAAAATCGTGAAGGGTATAGACAAGGTGGATAAAGACATGCTTTTTCCCAGGGTGAAGGATTCAATAAGGAGAGATCACGCTTTCAAGGTGAGAGATGGAAAGTTTAAGGGGGATACACGTAGCAAGTACTTCACACAAAGGGTGGTGGGCATTTGGAATGCGTTGCCAGCAGAGGTGGTAGAGGCAGGCAAAGTAGATTCATTTAAGATGCGTCTGGACAGATGTATGAGTAGGTGGGGAGCAGAGGGATACAGATGCTTAGGAATTGACCGACAGGTTTAAACAGTAGATTTGGATCAGCTCAGGCTTGGAGGGCCAAAGGGCCTGTTCCTGGGTTTTAAATTTTCTTTGTTCTTGGTACTACTTTGCTTTTACAAAAACCTACACTAGTACCTGTTTTCGCGAATCCGAAGAGGATTTGCACTTTTACGAAAAACTGCAACATTTTTCTCATATAAATAATGCATCTTCGCTTTACGCCATTTTCAGCTTTCGAAAGATTTCCTGGGAACATTTTACATTTGGATAGTGGGGGATGCCTGTACACATCTGTTGTATGCTTTTGGCTGAGGGAGAAATCGATGGCCAGGACTTGTTTTCAAATAGCATGTTCAGATTATCAACATTTACCCTGGGTGTCAGTTTAACTCCTTCTCTAAAGGCACCATATTCCACATGTCAAAATGTCCTCAGTGTTGAACTGGAGTGTCAGTCTAGATCACTGACACCAAAATTGGTGGCATAGTAGACAGTGAAAGGTATCTAAGATTATAAAAGAGATTATAAATGGCAGATGGAGTTCAATCTGGATAAATGTATAATATTGCATTTTGATATAACAAATGATATATCGTATAGGACTTATACGATTAATGATCGGGCCTTCAGTAGTGTTGTACAACAGTAACCTAGGAGAGCGTCACATATAGACAGGTGGTTAAAAAGGTGTTTGGCACACCTGCCTTCAATTCTCAGACCTTTGAGTATAGAGTTGGAATGTTATGTCGAGGTTGCACATTGATGAGGCCTCTTCTGGAATACTGTGTCCAGTTCTGGTCGCTCAGTTATAGAAATGATATTATCAAGCTAGTGGGGGTTCATAAAGCCATTTACCAGGATGTTGCTGGGTATGGAAGATTAAAGTTATAAAGAAAAGCTGGGACTTCTTTCACTGGAGTGAAGAGGTTGAGAAGCAAGCTATTAGACTTTTATAAAATAATGAGGGGTATAGATAAAGTTGATGGTAGTTGTCTTTTCCCTAAAATGGGGAATTTCAAGACTAGGGGGCAGATTTTTAAGGTGAGAGGAGAGATATCATACCGTCATGGAGATGTAGAGCACGGAATCAGACCCTTCAGTCCAACTCATCCATGTCCACCAGATATTCTAACCTAATCTAGTCCCATTTGCCAGCACTTAACCCACATCCCTCTAAACCTTTCCTATTCACATACCCGTCCTGATGCCTTTAAAATGTTGCAATTGTACCAGCCTCCACCACTTCCCTCTGGCAGCTCATTCCATACATGCACCACCCTCTGAGTAAAAAAGTTGTCCCTTAGGTTCCCCCTCTCAGCCTAAACCTATGCCCTCTAGTTCCAGATTTCCCCATCCCAGGGGGAAGACTTTGTTTATTTTATCCATGCCCTTCATGATTTTATAAACCTCTATAACGTCACCCCTCAGCCTCCAATGCTCCAGGAAAAACAGCTCTAACTTATTCAACCTCTTCCTAGATATTTAAAAAAGACGAGGCAAATTTTTTACACTGAGGGTGGTCGATGTGTGGAATGCATTTCCTGAAGAAGTGGTGGATGCAGGTAGAATTACAACATTTAAAAGACATTTAGATAGAAACATGAATAGGAAAATAGTGGAGGGATATTGGCCTGAAGCAGGCAGGTGGGCCTAGTTTAGTCTGGGATTATATTCGGCACAGATTGGTTGGACCTGTTTCCGTGCTGTATGACTCTAAGACTTCCTCAAAACCTGGAATACACCTTGAACACAATATAGTTGCTTCAAAAATGAGAATGAATAAGTGAGGCCAACATAGAATTTACAGCACAGAAACAAGTCATTTAATCCAAAAGTTCACGTGAGGTATTTGTGCTCCACACAAGCACCTACCCTTCCAACCTCATCCCATTTCATCTCAACACTGCCAGCATGAATTCCCATTCCTTTCTCCTTTTAGAACTGGAGTCTGAAAGAGGCGGCTTTAGTGGACTTGAAATGTTAACTAGGTTTCTCTCCCAACAGATAATGCCAGACCTGCTGAGTTTCTCCAGCATAAGACCATAAGACATAGGAGTGGAAGTAAGGCCATTCGGCCCATCGAGTCCACTCCGCCATTCAATCATGGCTGATGCGCATTTCAGCTCCACTTACCAGCGTTCTCCCCGTAGCCCTTAATTCCTCTAGACAACAAGAACCTATCAATCTCGGCCTTGAAGACATTTAGCGTCCCGGCTTTCACTGCACTCCGTGGCAATGAATTCCACAGGCCCACCACTCTCTGGCTGAAGAAATGTCTCCGCATTTCTGTTCTGAAATGACCCCCTCTAATTCTAAGGCTGTGTCCACGGGTCCTAGTGTCCTCGCCTAACAGAAACAATTTCCTAGCATCCACCTTTTCAAAGCCATGTATTATTTTGTACGTCTCTATTAGATCTCCCCTTAATCTTCTAAACTCCAACGAATACAATCCCAGTATCCTCAGCCGTTCCTCATATGCTAGACCTGTCATTCCAGGGATCATCCGTGTGAATCTCCGCTGGACACGTTCCAGTGCCAGTATGTCCTTCCTGAGGTGTGGGGACCAAAACTGGACACAGTACTCCAAATGGGGCCTAACCAGAGCTTTATAAAGTCTTAGTAGTACATCTCTGCTTTTATATTCCAACCCTCTTGAGATAAGAGACAACAGTGCATTCGCTTTCTTAATCACAGACTCAACCTGCATGTTTACCTTTAGAGAATCCTCGACTAGCACTCCCAGATCCCTTTGTGCTTTGGCTTTATTAATTTTCTCACCATTTAGAAAGTAGTCCATGCTTTTATTCTTTTTGCCAAAGTGCAAGACCTCGCACTTGCTCACGTTAAATTCCATCAGCCATTTCCTGGACCACTCTCCCAACCTGTCCAGATCCTTCTGTAGCCTCCCCACTTCCTCAGTACTACCTGCCTGTCCACCTAACTTCGTATCATCGGCAAACTTCGCTAGAATGCCCCCAGTTCCCTCATCCAAATCATTAATATATAATGCGAACAGCTGTGGCCCCAGCACCGAACCCTGCGGGACACCGCTCGTCACCGGCTGCCATTCTGAAAAAGAACCTTTTATCCCAACTCTCTGCCTTCTGTTAGACAGCCAATCCTCAATCCATCCCAGCAGCTCACCTCGAACACCATGGGCCCTCACCTTGCTCAGCAGCCTCCCGTGTGGCACCTTATCAAAGGCCTTTTGAAAGTCTAGATAGACCACATCCACTGGGTTTCCCTGGTCTAACCTACTTGTCACCTCTTCAAAAAATTCCAACAGGTTTGTCAGGCATGACCTCCCTTTACTAAATCCATGTTGACTTGTTCTAATCAGACTCTGCTCTTCCAAGAATTTAGAAACCTCATCCTTAATGATGGATTCTAGAATTTTACCAACAACCGAGGTTAAGCTGATTGGCCTATAATTTTCCATCTTTTGCCTTGATCCTTTCTTGAACAAGGGGGTTACTACAGCCATCTTCCAATCATCCGGGACCTTTCCTGACTCCAGTGACTCTTGAAAGATCTCAACCAATGCCTCTGCTATTTCCTCAGCAACCTCTCTCAGAACTCTAGGGTGTATCCCACTGTTTTTATTTTATGATACTCAATTTTCTCAGAATGATACTAAAGAGTGACATGCAAAAAATCATCAATTTTAACTGGTTGAAACAAAATAAGTTAGTAAGCTGATATATTTGTATAAGTTTCTCACCTAATCATTTCGTACGTCTCTCCAAGGAGTGGGTTAAATGGTTTTCCTGTTCTTTCCCACTGAGACGCAACAGCTGAAACGGCAAATGCTGCTACACACTGTTTTAAGAATAATAAATACAGCAAATTATTACTTCTGAATAAAATTAAAAGCTATAACCATTAGGATCACAGTCATTACAAAAGCTCTATCAATAGCAGTCTAAATGAATACAAATAGAACTATGCTAAAAGGAAGCAATGTCTAAGAGGTAAGATAATACTTTATCCAAAGTATGCCCTTGCCATCAATTGTTTAATAATTATAAATACATAATTGAAAATTGAATTTGGTTTTCTTCTTTAACAAAAGTCAATTTTCCTTGGAGCACAAACACTTGAGTTGGGTTTCCATCACCTTTTAGCTTCCATCACACACTGTCATTGGAAAGTGGCCTCTTCCAGCACTTGCAGTGGAAAAAATGGAAATAGGGAATTAAGGGCTAACACAATTGTTGTTCATCAGCTGTCTAAACCCACAGGATCATTGTATACACAAGGGAGACTGCAATTCAGATCAAAAATATGGTCTCCAAGGGTGAGATTAATCCAGAACAGATAAAGCAGTCAAACTTCCCACCAAAGTTGGTCTAATCTAAGTTTCTTTAAAAAATGTATTGTATAGCCAAATGAACAGAACACCGGGGAAGTAGCTTAGAATATTGATTTTTTAAATTATTATTAATCTGTTTTTCTAATTGATTTATTCAAAGATGTTATTACACACCTCTGGAGCAAGTGGGACTTGAACCTAGTCTCTCTGCTCCAGGAGCAGGGACACTACCACTGTGTCACAAGAGGGCCCACAGAAATGCTGTTGTCATGATAAATTAGCTGAATATGTAAACTCACATTCCTTGACCAGGAATCTTCTGAAAGAGGAGAGGGACCAGCAGGAGGTCATTGTACACATTGGAACTAACGACATAGGAAGGGAAAAAGCATGAGATTCTGAAGGGAGAATACAGAAAGTTAGGCAGGAGTTTAAAAAAGGTGGTCCTCGAGGGTAATAATATCTGGATTACTCAGAGTGCTACGAGCTAGTGAGGAGTGGAATAGGAAGATAGAATGTGGTTGAGGAGCTGGTGCATGGGAGAAGGGTTCACATTTTTGGATCATTGGAATCTCTTCTGGGGTAGAAGTGACCTGTACAAGGATGGATTGCACCTGAATTGGAAGGTGACTAATATACTGGCAGGGAGATTTGCTGAAGCTGCTTGGGAGGATTTAAACTAGTAAGGTGGGGGGATGGGACCTGGGGAGATAGTGAGGAAAGAAATCAATCTGAGACTGGTACAGTTACAAAATGAAGTGAGTCAGTCAGGGCAGGCAGGGACAAAGCAGAGAACAAGGTAGGACTGATAAATTAAACTGCATTTACTTCAATGCAAAAGGGCCTAACAGGGAAGGCAGATGAACTCAGGGCATGATTAGGAACTTGGGACTGGGAAAGCATAGTAATTACAGAAAGGTGGCTCAGGGATGGACGGGACTGGCAGTTTAACATTCCAGGATACAAATGCTACAGGAAGGATAGAAACAGGGTGGTGGTAGTGGTGTGGGGTGGGTGGGCAAGAGAGGAGGGGAAGTGCCATTTTTGATAAGGGATAGCATTACAGCGGTAATGAGGGAGGATATTTCTGGGAATACATCCAGGAAAGTTCTTTTGAGTAGAACTGAGAAATAAGAAAGGGATGATCAACTTATTAGCACTGTATTATCGGCAGGGTAGGTGACTGAGGGGTCAGTGGGGGAGCACTTGGGGCCATCAACCATAATTCTATTAGTTATAAAGTAGTGATCGAAAAAGATAGATCGGATCTAAAGGTTGAAGTTCTAAATTGGAGAAAGGCCAATTTTCACGGTATTTGGCAAGGAATTTCAAACGCTGATTGAGGGCAGATGTTTGCCAGTAAAGGTACAGCTGAAAAATGGGAAGCCTTTAAAATTGAGATCATGAGAGTCCAGAGACAGTATAGGGTGTAGGGAATGCTGGATGATTAAAGAAAAGAGATTTTAACTAAGAAAAATAAGGAAGCATATGTCAGGTACAGACAGGAGAGATTGAGTGAATCCTTAGAAGAGTATAAAGGCAGTAGGAATATACTTAAGAGAGAAATCAGGAGGGCAAAAAGGGGACATGAGATAGCTTTGGCAAATAGAGTTAAGGATAATCCAAAGGGATTTTATAAATACATTAAAGGACAAAAGGGTAACTAGGGAGAGAATAGGGCCCCTCAAATATCAGCAAGGCACACTTTGTGCGGAGCTGCAGGAGATGGGGATATTCTAAACGAGTATTTTGCATCAGTGTTTACTGTGGAGAAGGAATAGAAGAGACAGAACGCAGGGAAATAGATGGTGTCATCTTGAAAAATGTCCATATTACAGAGGTGGTGGTGCTGGATGTCTTGAAATGCATAAAAGCGAATAAGTCTCCAAGATCTAATCAGGTGTATCCTAGAACTCTGTGAGAAGCTCGGGAAGTGATTACTGGGCCTCTTACTGAGATATTTGTATCATCAATAGTCACAGGTGAGGTGCTGGAAGACTGGAGATTGGCTAATGTGGTGTCACTATTGAAGAAAGTTGGTAAGCACAAGCCAGGGAACTATAGATCGGTGAGCCGGACGTCGGTGGTGGGCAAGTTATTGGAGGGAATCCTGAGGGACAGGATTTACATGTATTTGGAAAGGGCAAGGACTGATTAGGGATAGTCAGCATGGCCTTGTGCATGGGAAATCATGTCTCACGAACTTGATTGAGTTTTTTGGAAGTAATAACAAAGAGGATTGAGGAGGACAGAGCAATGGACATGATCTAAATGGACTTCAGTAAGGCGTGTGACAAGGTTCCCTATGGGAGATTGGTTAGGAAGGTTAGGTCTCATGGAATACAGGGAGAACTAGCCATTTGGATACAGAGCTGGCTCGAAGGTCGAAGCCAAAGCGTGGCAGTAGAGGGTTGATTTTCAGACTGGAAGCCTGTGACCAGTGGAGTGCCACAAAGATCTGTGCTGGGTCCACTATTTTTCATCATTTATACAAATGATTTGGATGTGAACATAAGAGTTAGTAAGTTTGCAGATGACACCAAAATTGGAGGTGTAGTGGACAGCGAAGAAGGTTACCTCAGAGTACAATGGGATCTTAATCAGATGGGCCAATGGACTGAGAACTGGCAGATGGAGTTTAATTTAAATAAATTTAAGGTGCTGCATTTTGGAAAAGCAAATGTTAGCAGGACTTATACACTTAAAGGTAAGGTCCTAGGGAGTGTTACTGAACAAAGAGACCTTGGAGTGCAGGTTCATAGCTCCTTGAAAGTGGAGTCGCAGGTAGATAGGATAGTGAAGAAGGCATTTGGTATGCTTTCCTTTATTGGTCAGAGTATTGAGTGAAGGAGTTGGGAAATCATGTTGTGGCTGTACAGAACATTGGTTAGGCCACTTTTGGAATACTGCGTGCAATTCTGGTCTCCTTCCAATTGGAAGGGTGTGGTGAAACTTGAAAGGGTTCAGAAAAGATTTACAAGGATGTTGCCAGGGTTGGAGGATTTGAGCTACAGGGGGAGGCTGAACAGGCTGTGGTCATTTTCCCTGGAGTGTCGGAGGCTGAGGAGTGACCTTATAGAGAGGTTTATACAATCATGAGGGGCATGGATAGGATAAATAGACAAAGTCTTTTCCCTGGAGTGGGGAGTCCAAAACTGGAGGGCAGAGGTTTAGGGTGAGAGGGAAATATATAAAAGGGACCTAAGGGGCAACTTTTTCACGCAGAGGGTGGTGCATGGAATGAGCTGCCAGTGGAAGTGGTGGAGGCTGGTAAAATTACAACATTTAAAAGGCACCTGAATGGGTATTTGAATAAGACGGATTTAGGGGAATATGGGCCAAGTGCTCTCAATTGAGACTAGATTAGGTTAGGATATCTGGTCAGCACTGAAGAGTTGGACCAAAGGGTCTGTTTCCATGCTGTCCTTCCCTATGACTTGACACGAGATACTGAAAGGATTTCAAGGACAGTGGGACAGACTGGAACTAGGGACAGTTTAAAAAAAGGGGTTCTCCCATTCAGGACAGACAAGGAGAAACTGTTTCTCACAAAGAGAAGAGGGTCTATGAGTTTCCATTCTCCAGAGATGTATGGAATCAAAAGCATTCAATATTTTTAAGGGAGAGATAGGGGTTCAACATGTATCAGGGAAGGCAGAGGAATTGAGATTTTATCAAATGACAGAGCAGGCTGAAAGCATCATTAGTTACTGCTACGAGCATGCACGTTCACACATTATAGACAAGGAGACGTGAGGACGAAAGGAAAAGAAAAATAGCTAAGTGGTTCGCTACAATATCTTACAACGATATAGGTGATCGACAGAGGAGCTGTCAAACAAAATAGGTCACCAAGCCACATAATGGGCTATCAGTACAGGTAGAGAGGGGTTTAAAAGAAAGGAGGAGAGATATAGAGACAGTGTGTTTAGGCAAATAATTCCAGTGTTTACTAAGCAGCATTCTAGTTTTTCTAATAGAAAGGTTTCTTCCTTACAGTGCATACTTAATTAGTTAGTCCTAATTGCAACACAATCTTGATTCAAATAGATAACTGTAAGAAGCAATGATTACACTGTACCTGCATTCGCTCCAATGAATTACGGGAGCTAATAGCTTCATGGATGAGATATGTGTGTTCCATGTATTCTGTAAGTCTCTGGAGAAAGCTAAGTGGCTCATTAAAAATAACAGGCATAGCAATCTTAGATAGCTCCTGGAATAAAGAACATACAGATGTCAATGCAGTAACTTTTACTAGTACTCTGTGATTAGCACTGTTATGAACAAATGAATAAGTCAAAAAGTGCAATCAACTGCTCCACATGTGGTTCAATTCCCTGCAGCAGTATTGATAAAAGACTGAAAGTTTTTATATACAGCATGAAAAAAATAAATCTCAACATCCACAGGAGTTTTACGGTGGATGGGAAACATCCACACGTTAGCAGATAGACACACAGCATTCTTGTTTTCGGTTGGGGGGAGATGTGGAGTGAAATGAAGAATGGTTGGAAATCAAGTTTCCAGATGCTTGGAACGGAGAACGAAAACGACAACTAGCCTCATGACCCCTGTTGGGAAAGGTGGCAGATGTTCCAAAGGACCTCAGTTGCTAAAGATCTGCACAGGTTGACGTGAATTCCTCTCAGACAATACCAGAAATATATTTAGGGGCTGTCACTAGATTTGTGGTGATCATGATTTTGTGGTTTGCTTATGAGGGGTTAAATACCTGACTGCTCTGATTATTAGAGATCCTTATAGATAACAAACTGCTTTGGTCAATTGGTTCTCATTCACTAAGCTTGTTACATATCCATTCAAGGTGAGAAGACAAAGTGAGCAGGACATCTTCAGTTATCAAGTGAAGAGTGTGTCAGCCCTTGACATCAAGCCTCCATTCAATTGAGTGTGGCATCAAGGTTCCCTAGTAAAACTGGAATCAGTAAGTATCAGGGAGCAAACTCTTCACTGGTTGGTGTCATGCCTGGTGTATGGGAAGATGATTGCGGTTGTTGAAGGTCAGTCATCTCAACTCCAAGACATCTCAGCAGGAGTTCCTCAGGATAGTGTCCTAGGCCCAACCATCTTCAGCTGCTTCATCACTGACCTTCCCTCCATTATAAGGTCAGAAGTGGGGATATTTGCAGATGATTGCACAATGTTCAACACCATTCGCAAGTCCTCAGATACCATAGTAACCCATGTCCAAAAGCAGCAAGACTTGGACAAAATCCAGGCTTGGGCTAAGAGACAAGCAACATTTGTGCCACAAATATGGCAGTCTATGACCATCAGCAATAAGGAACCATCTAACCACTATCCTCTGACATTGAATGGTGCTAGAATCACTGAAATCCACTACTTTCAACATCCTTTACGGTACCATTGACTACAAGTCAACTGGACCCACCACATAAACACAATGACTACAAAAGTGGCACAGTGGTTCAGTGGTTAGCACTGCTGCCAAAGCGCCAGGGACCCGGGTTCGATTCCAGCCTCGGCTGACTGTCTGTGTGGAGTTTGCACATTCTCCCTGTGTCTGCGTGGGTTTCCTCTGGGTGCTCTGGTTTCCTCCTACAGTCTGGTGAATTGGCCATACTAAATTGCCCATAGTGTTAGATGCATTGGGCAGAGGGAAATGGGTCTGGGTGGGTTACCCTTTGGAGGGTTGGTGTGGGCTTGTTGGACCAAAGGGCCTGTTTCTACAGCATAGGGGAATTTAATCTAAGGACAAGTTGGAGGCTAGAAAAACTATGAGTAACTCACCTCTTGACTCCACCAAGCCTGTCCACCTTCTACAAGGCACAAGTCAGGTGTGTGATGGAATACTTGTCACTTGACTGGATGGGTGCAGCTCCAACACTCAAGGCACCATCCAGGACAAAGCTACTCGCTTGATTAGCACCAATTCACAAACATCCATTCCCTCCACCACCAATGCATACTTAATTAGTTAGTCCTAATTGCACCACAATCTAGATTCAACGATTATTTTATCGTTGCCATCCTGACTTGGAAATATATCACTGTTCCTTCAGCATTGCTAGGTCAAAATCCTGCTGTTTGTGAGGGAATTGCATTGTGGATCCAAAACATGTGGATTGCAGCAGTTCAATGAGGCAGCTCACCACCATCTTATCAAGGACAACTAGGAACAGGCAATAAATCGTCAGCCAGCACCCCACACATCTCACAAATGAATTTTTTTTAAATCACAAAAATCAGTGAATCAACCTGACAAAAATGTAGTCAACTGTAGTGGGTTTGGTTGTGCTGGTAATGACTCAGGAAGAGTTTACATTTAGTTTACAATCAGTTTATTTTCAAATTGACAGCTACACAAGCATCTCACATTTACCAGCAAGACTAAATAAGGTGGTATTGAGAAAAATGTAAAAGTAACAACTTTTTAATGCACACCAGTAACAGTTGAAATGGCTACAGTGAAAAAGGGTGATGATGCAACGATCAAATAATTGGATTAATAATCCAGAAGCCCAGTCCAATGTTTGGGGACATGGGCTTAAATTCCACTATGGCAGTGGGTGCAATTAAAATTGCATCAATCTGGAAAATAAAGCTCATCTCATGGTCCTTATTGTGAGATCATCCTCCACTGTCATTAAAACTCACCTGATTCACTAATAACCTTCCTTTCGACTGCCAGTAATGCTCACACTTTTGAAAGAATGAAGAAAGGAGAAACAGAACTGCATATCACATAAAACCAACAGTCTTTGGAACATTACTCCTCAGAAGTAGGTACTTGAATATTTTTATGGCAGGGATAAATAGATTCTTGGTGAGCACGGTGTTGAAACGTTATCGAGGTGGGCAGAATTTGGAGTCATCAGTTCACCCATGTTGTTAATGAGCAGGCTCAAGGAGCTGAGTGCCCTACTCCTGCTCCTATTCCATAACTAATTGGCACATTCCAGAGTGGAGACAGTTCTACCACCAAGAAGACAGTGCAACAGTGAAAATCTATTAGTAAAGTGAGCATGTTTCAAGCGATATTTTCCCTCCCTCTCACGTAATGGAATTTAGTTCCACGATCAAAAAACTAAATAAGTGTCGAGCAACAAATTTACTCACCATTCCAATGCATTTACGCAATATACTCCATATACTAAAATCATTTCTAGAAAACATTGGAGCTGGCAAGCTTGTTCTAAAGGGAGAAAGAAACAGAATCTTTTAGATTTAATCGTTGATCAATATACTCTTCTCAGAACCTGTTAGCTCCTCTGGTTAGTGTACAAAAGACCAGCTGAATTTGTAATTATTTAATCAATAATGGTCTCCTAAATTTATTTATAAATTGTAATTAGTTGTTTGCACAGAATATATTTCATCATAACAATTATATATTGATCTAGGCCATTATTCAATATCTATTTGTATCACACTTCTCCAATATGTTACTCATGTACCAGAATCCTAGTGAACATAACAGGGGGGAACAGTGGGTGGAGGTGGACGAGGAGGAGGAGGAGGAGGTGGACGAGGAGGAGGAGGTGGACGAGGAGGAGGAGGTGGACGAGGAGGAGGAGGTGGACGAGGAGGAGGAGGTGGACGAGGAGGAGGAGGTGGACGAGGAGGAGGAGGTGGACGAGGAGGAGGAGGTGGACGAGGAGGACGAAGAATGAGGATACCACAACAACTTTTGCTCAAAACATAACCACTGTAATAAGAAAAGGTCACAGACATTGCACTGACCATTTACCATTCTGGAAGTCACACAATAAAACCACAATCAAATTGTTTTGTCCTTTTATGCCTCGTGGTGCATGTTGCAACACATCTGCATTTTCCTGTCTAGTGTGTCACAAGGGTTTCTAGCTTGAGGGGCACTTCTCCAAACCAAGCACAACTGACCATGGGTTCCTCTGCTTACACGTGCCATAGGCATAATATAAGAATTTTAAGGTTGATATTCAATCTAATTGCCTATTTTATGAATACATCCACCTAGTCATCAAGTCCTGGAGTGGGACTCCAACCTGGAGTTTATCGCTAAGAGTTAAGTGTTTGGAGGAAGGGTCACCAGCCCCGAAACTTTAACTCTGATTTTGCCAGATCTGCTGAGATTTTCCAGCAACTTCAGTTTTTGTTTCTGATTTACAGCATCCACAGATCTTTCAATTTTTATGCCAAATGAGCTCCCTGAACCAATCTCAGCTGAAAGCAAAAAGAGCCCACTGCACTATTCGTGGAAGAGTAGGGAAGTTTACCTCTGGTATTCTGGCTACAGCTCATCTCCCAACTAAGATCACAGAAAGATTATCTGATCATTTGTATCTTGGTATGTGTGAGAGCTAGCTGGGCACAAAATGGCTGCTGTATTTCATTAGGACAATGATTGTATTTCAGAAATACCAACTGACTGTAAAGCACTTCACAACATTCTGAAGTCAAAAAAGATACAACATAAATACAAGATAACAAAGAACACAAAATACTACAGGAAAAACAGTTACAGAGTGTTTTAAATCACCAAACGCTATCTTTACAGCACTTACATCAGGTCTTAAATTAGGCATATAGTAAACCAAAGTTTTAATTTCTGAAAATCTAATTTGTCTTTCAATTAATTATTAGGGATGTGAAGTTTTGCTTTGCAACAGGCTTGTTACACAAGCACATATACAAACACAGTGCATTTTCCAGACGTGAGGTAGTCATTTGTTGAGTGTGGTTGGGAGTTGCACATGGGGACCCTGCAGATTCCCCCATTTTAGTGTATACCAAAGGAACTGCCTGAGAAATTAAGATTCTGCTAAGCAATTCACCTATACCTGAAACCTACTGAAACACTCCATTTAAAGTGAAGCACTTGGATGGTTCCAATGAAATTAAGAAAATTAATACACAGGGAACTATAGATTATTAAATATGTCATCGAACTTCTGAGTAAGTTTCTAAAGATTCCATATGTACCTCACACTGCCAAATCCACCACTTCCATCTGCTGTATTGTAGCCAAGATTCCTTTGCCAGACCAGACCTGGATCCAAACATATTCTCTCTCTCTCTCTATACCCACCACCTCTTCACTTCCCTCCCTCCAGACACTCTAGCCCACACACACTCTCCTCCTACCACCACCATGCCCATCCCTCAACACTACCACAAATGTGGAATAACGCAAGAACCTTGACACCATGCAGGTCAAAACAGTTAATTTGATTAGTATTTGTTCACCATCCCAAACCATCCACCTCTGAAGAGTCATGCTGGACTTGAAAAAGTAACTCTGTTTCTTTCTCCAGCCAGATCTATTAAAGTTTATTCAAAATTCTGTGTTTCTTTCAGCTTTTCAGAATCTTCAGCATTTTGTTTTCATTCACTTGTTTCCAATGGATGCAGCTCAACACCTTCAAGGACAAAACAACCCACTTGATCAGTTCCATTTGCCATCTTGAACTCTGATTCCCTCTGGCACTGACATAAAAGACAGACTGCAGTAGCTCACCATGGCCTCCTCCACAGCACCTCTGAAGGATAAGAACAACCCAAAGACCACAAGTCCAAAAGACATAGCAATAGGAGTAAGCCAATCAGCCCCTCAAGGCTGCTTTGTCATTTAGTAGGATTATGGCTGATCTGACACTCCTCACCTCTACGTGCAAGTTACCCTCCAGGCCACTCACCATCTCCACTTGGAACAATACCATCATTCCTTCAGTGCCATTGAATCAAAATCGTAGAACTCCCTTTCGAATCACAATATAGATGCATATATACTACATAACTGCAGCAGTTCAAGCAGTGATTTACCACCATCTTCTCAACTGCATTAGGGACAGGGAACAAATTATGACCTACCCAGCAACACTCACATCTCCATCCAAGATGGAAATTAATCTGTAGATAAACGGAGTTAAACTTTTCCATGAAGAAATCCATGCTGGCTTTCCTTAATTAATCTGCACTTTTTTGTGTGACTATCAATTTTGTCCTCAATTGTTACTTCTAGAAGCTTCTCAGCCACTGAGATTAAACTTACTGGTCTGCTGTTGCTTGACTTATCCTTGCATCTTTTTTCAACAAGTGTCTAACATTTGCAATTAACCAATCGTCTGGCACCACCTTGGAGTCTAAGGAAGACTAAAAAACAATAACACATGCCCTATAATTTCCATGCTCACTTCCCTCAGTATCCTTGAATGCTGTTTATCTCGTCCTGGTATCTTGTCAACTTTAAGTACACAGCCAATCCAATACCACCACATCAATTTTAAATTAATTTGCTCTTCTTTCACCATGACCTGGGTAGCATTTTCAGTCTGGATGAAGTATTCATGTAATAGTTTAATAGCATACCCATGCCCACCCACTACCTCCATGTGTAAATCCCCCTTTTGGTTCCTAATGGTTGCACTTCTCATTTTACCACTGTTCTATTATTTATAGACCTGCAAGTCTTTGGGATTCCATTTAACATCATTTGCCAATCTTTTGGCAACTAATTTGCTTTTTGAGCATCTCACTGAGCCTTCCATATTCAGCCTGGTTCTTAACCAATATGTCTCATAGGCATAATTGTTATTTATCATTATTTTTACATAAACACATATAAAGATATAAATGAGGAGTAGGAGTAGGCCATTTCCCTGCTCCACCATTTATATTTGTGGCTGATCTGATTATATCATATTCCTACCTACCCCAGATAACCTTTCACTCCCACGTTTACCAAGCATCTATCCATCTCTGACCTAAAAATATTCAAAGACTTCACCTATTGAGGAAGAGATTTTCAAAGACTCCAGTCAATTATTTTCCTCATCTTATTAAAAGGGCATCCCCTTATTTTTAAACAGTGATCCTTAGTTCTACATTCTCCCACACATTACGGCTCACCAACCTGAAAAAGAACCATTTACGCCAACTCTCTCCTGCCTGTTAACCAGCCAATTTTCTATCTGTACCAATATATTATTTCCTAAACCATGAGTCTTTATTTTCTGCAAAAACCTTTTGTGTGGCACCTTATCAATTGCCTTCTGGAGCACTGAAGTGTGTAACAGCGACCAGTCCCCTTAACTAAGAGATGGTACTTTTAAAAATAATTTCAATGTGTTTGTTAAATATAATTTCCCTTTCGTGTAACCACATTATATCTTTAATAATGGCACAACATCAAGTTAGAATCCAATAGGTTTATTTGAAAGTACAAGTTTTCAGAGCACTGCTCCTTCCATCAGGTAACTAGTGTGGCAGGATCGCAGGGCACAGACTTTATAGTAAAAGAGCAAGGTATCATACAACTGATGCAATGTATTGAACAAACCTAAATTGCTGGTAAGTCTTTAATCACTTGAATGGGGTTGCACCTGCATCAGTTGTATGACACTTTGATTTTTACTATAAATTCTGTGTCCTATGATCCTGTTGTCCAGAACTTTACAATACACCATCTGAAGTTTAACAACTGTTTAATACATGTTTAGAATAACCTCCTGGCTCTTGTATTTTGGATCCATTCTAAGCCTGAGATACTGTATGCTTCAATAAATGCTTTCTTCACCTGTCCCGGCATCTTTTATGATATATGCACAGATACACCAACATCCCTCTGATCCTGCACCATATTTTGTATGGTCTGTTCCACCAAAATGCATCATGTCACACTTCTTTGTATTGAACTGCAAATGCTCCCTCTCTGCCTCATGGATAATATTTTATTACTTTACTGTCACCTTTTTATACATAAAACTTTGTTTTTCTGATTGTGTTAAGCTCTTGTTAAATTGTTTTTGATATCTATATTGTTTAGTCCATATTTTTCTCTTTTTGTGGAATAAACATGTGTTCTGTTGTTAAAGAACACCTTTAGCCTTGTACTAATAAGCAGCTGTGACTAAGCACAACATTAATTTGTGAAAAAAATTAAAGACTCAAGCAATTCAAGCATGACTTGTTCAATGGTACCATCACTTGGGATTATAACCAACTGAGGGGCTCTTGGCGGGATAAGAATTCATTGAATTTGAGGGATTTGTGTTTTTTTTAAGAAAAAAGATACATGGTGGTTCTGGATATAAAAAATAGTGTTGGGATGAAGTTTATTGCACAGGTTGGACTTTCAAAATGACGCTAAATGTTGTTAAGATTGCAAGCAGAAGAGAAAATATTTGAAATCTTTGACTGAAGTTAAAAAGACAGAGCAGATAAAGGAAGGATAGAAATAAGAACAAAATATCATTAGGATTAGATGCTTCAAGTAATGATAAAGCTATTTTGGCTAAGAGGAGAGAAGGAACCCCAGGTTTGATGTGTCATTGCTAGAACTGCTAAGGTTTAGATAAAACTGAAAAGCAAATTGAAAAGGTTTGAAAGTTTAAAATACTTGAACAGAAGGGCAAATTGAAATAACTTGAATTGGAAGAAAAGGAGGAGAAAGGAAGGAAATGGAGCAGAAAAGGAAAAGAGAATTAGAAATCAAAAAACTTGAAAGGCAAGAGAGGAGAAAGAAAGTCAGAGAAATTGAACTCCAAAGAGATAAAGATATCGGACAATGTAATGTGACCAGAAGGCAAGCTTAGACTAAAGAAATAAATAGGCAATAGCTCAGATGACATTCAGGTTTGAACAAAGGATTTGATTTAACTAGAAATTGACATTTAGTTCCTAAATTTGAAGGATGGAGTTGGAAGGTATTTCACCTCATTTGAAAGGTAGCTGGGCAGACAAAGTGCCCAAGGGTCTGGATTTCAATGTTAGAGTATTTTTATAGATACATATTATGTATGTGTATATCAGTTTTTGAGAAAAACAATCTGCTGATTAGGAAACTATTTTGAAAAGAATATTTAATACATATGAGCTTGTCTCTGAAGCTTATCAATTAAAATTTAGCACTCAGGAAAGGAAACTAATTGGACATTTGTAAAATTTGCAAAAGAAAAAATGCTGTATGATCAGTAGTTTCAATCATTGAAGTTAGAGAAATATATTGAGAATACAAGGGAAATCATGCAAGAATTCAAAAATAGCATCACAGCAAACCTTAAAACTTATGAGCATCAGGTATCAAAGTTCCAAGAAGCAGATGTTCTGGCAAATATCTATGATACCTCACACAGACAGGTGAAATGGGGAACTGGTCATATGGGAACCACAAGAAAATTGAAGCAGAAAACCTGAAGGACACCAAAGAAATAGAAAAGATTCTAAAAAGAAATTTAAAGAAAGTAACCTACACACATTGCAATAAGATTGTTTTAACAGAGCTAATGGCTGGAATGGGACTGACTGACCAGACTGATACCTGAAGAACTCATATGAAGAATGATAAAAACCTAAAAAGCTGGTGGTTCTGAAAATTAGAAACAGAAGTTGCTGGAAAATCTCCGCAGTCTGACAACATCTGTGCAGAGAAATCAGAGTTAACATTTCAGGTCCAGTGACCCTTCTTCAGAACAAGTTCTGGAAGAAAAAATTCACTGGTATTTAGAAGAATGAGGAAGGATCATAGAAACCTATAAAATTCTAACAGGACTAGATAGGATGAATTCAGGAAGGATGTTCTGAATGACTGGGGAGTCCAGAACCAGGGGTCACATTCCAAGGATACAGGTAGCTATCAAGGACTGAGAGGAGGAGAAATGTCTTCACCCAGAGAGTAGGGAGCCTGTGGAATTCTCTGCCACAGAAAACGGTTAAGGCTAAAACATTAAATACTTACAAGAAAGGAGTTAGATACAGTTTTTAGGATTAAAAGGATCAAAGGGCATGGGTGAAAGTGGGAACAGGGCACTGAATAGGATTATAACTCATGTTCATATTGAATGCAAAGCAGGGCTGAACACTGAATGGACTACTTCTGTTCCTGTTCTGTGTGCTTCTATGGTACACCAACTGCATAGTAGGAAAGCTTAAGGAATCTTCCGAAAAGGGGCTTCTGGAAAAGAAATGGGTATTAAAAATGAGTATTTGGAAGGACAAATAAGAATGCGGAATACAGGGTTAACGGTAGGGTTCTTAGTAAGGTGGAGGAGCAGAGGGATCTTGGGGTCTATGTTCATAGCTCTTTGAAATTTGCCACTCAGGTGGAAAGAGCTTGTAAGAAGGCCTATGGTGTATTAGTGTTCATTAGCAGAGGGATTTAATTCAAGAGTTGTGAGGTGATGTTGCAGCTGTACAGGACCTTGGTAAGGCCACATTTGGAGTACTGTGTGCAGTTCTGGTCGCCTCACTTTAGGAAAGATGTGGAAGCTTTGGAGAGGGTGCAGAGGAGATTTACCAGGATGTTGCCTGGAATGGAGAATAGGTCGTACGAGGATAGGTTGAGAGTGCTAGGCCTTTTCTCATTGGAACGGCGAAGAATGAGGGGTGACTTGATAGAGGTTTATAAGATGATCAGGGGAATAGATAGAGTAGATAGAGACTTTTTCCCCGGGTACAACAGTGTGTTCCAAGGGGACATAAATTTAAGGTGAAGGGTGGAAGGTATAGGGGGGATGTCAGGGGTAGGTTCTTTACCCAGAGAGTGGTGGAGGCATGGAATGCACTGCCTGTGGGAGTGGCAGAGTCAGAATCATTGGTGACCTTTAAGCGGCAATTGGATAGGTACATGGGTAGGTGCTTAAGCTAGGACAAATGTTCGGCACAACATCGTAGGCCGAAGGGACTGTTCTGTGCTGTATTGTTCTATGTTCTAAAACAACAGCTATAGTACAAAGAGAATATGTTTCCTTAGAATCTAATAGGAGGAAGTGATGGCTCAGGACAGGCAAGAAAATTCTCAGCTACAGGTCAAGAGAATTAGATCACTAAGTTCTGAATATTTTAAAACAGAGAAAGTGAGAGATATCCTTAACCTTTTCATCCAGAAAATAAACCAATAAAGATATTGAGAAGTACTGGACCAAATGAAATGGTTTGGGTAGACCTAGACATTACCAGTGCAGAGCACACTGACAAAACCAGTGAAATTGATGCATACTGTCAGAGATTTCTATGGACTGCAAGGCTGTAAAAAAGGCTGAGTTAGCACCCAAGCACAGAGGTGAAACTTCAGAAATTTAAAGGAAGCAGCCTGACAATTCTATATGGACTTTGAGAGGGTATTGCCAAGTGGAAATACAGGCTTTAGAAAAAAATCGTGACATATGATGCGCTCAGCAAAATTATTCTTTATAGAAGAATTTTATAAATTCATTACCTTTTGTAATTAGAACCCTTCTGAAGACCAAGGGTAGCAACTGCCAGTAGACAGCATAAATGGCTGATAATTATAAACTCGTCCATCAAACTAAAACTTTTCTCTGTCATACCCATAAGGTTAAGAAAATTGGAGGGTGAAAGGAAGGCAAATAGCCAGGATACCTAGGAATTCCCCAAGATCCCCTCCTCAGGTCAGAAAGGAAGCTACTAAGGACAAATGTGAACGCTGAACCTCTTAAGTGGTTCAATTCTAATAAAATGAGACATCCACATTCAGAATTTATAAAACATGGCTCCAGGAATGAGAAACTTCAGTCACAAAGATAGAATGAAGTTGAGACTTTTCTCCTTGGAGATTAACATGAGACCATCATCTCCCCTGAGAATATTTAGGCTCTCAGACATACAAAAGATTCATAAAATTGTCTCCATAGCCCACAGTAAGGAAACTGGAAGAAGTCAATTCAGTAGAAATTTAAAGAATTGAAAAAGGAGCACAGCATCTCTGGATTTGAGTCTTTGTAATGGATAGTGTTTTGCTTTTTGCATTAAGATGTTTTAAGTTGTCTTTCACATCCATTTCACTTGGTTGTTATTTTCTTCTTTGTAATACTGACGTTAAATAATATATGCAGTCTCATGTGAATAACTACCATATTTCACCGACTAACCACCACATTTATCAATTCAAAATAAAATTAGCCATATGGTTTATCAAGCCAGGTTTCAATTCTGGGATCAGACATATCCAGTACTTCTATCGGCTCAGATCATAATATAATATAGATCAGCGAGGACAAATATCCTCAGGAAGGTGGATGAACAAGAATGGTCACTCCATCCTCTGTATTATTTATATGGTATTGACAATGGACATGGGTCTCAAGTTCATTTTCAGATTGCAATTCAACATCAGTCAGTTTCAAATTACAGATATACCAAAGAGGTAGGATTTCCAGTTTTTCCTTGACACTGTGCCAAACTGTCTCAATGTCCAAAGGTCTACAGAGCAAAGCTATAAGCTCCCTTTAATTTGAACCAATTCACTTTAAAGCAATTTTACTGATCTAAAAAATATAAGTGATCCTTGCAGCATAAGTGCTGAAGATTTCAAACCTCCTTTTCACTCCAGCCATACACCCAGCAGCCTCACAAACAAGGCTCAGTGGGTACACGGACAAACTCACTCAGAGTGAGTGGGGCTTAAAACAAATCCCCAGGAACTCAATCATTAACAGCAATGTCACATTCATCAAAAATCTTCACTGCAAACTTTTCATTCTCTGATCCAAAGCAAGAATGGCAAAACAACTATTTCTCCAAAACTAGGCAATGCAGTCCATTTGTGATGCATCACCAGAGTCTAGACCAGCAATCACAACTTATTCCAAGGTAGCGTGAAGGCGGAGGTTACACAAGAAATGAAATCAGGTAGACCACCTGACATCAACCTAGGCACAGGAAAAGACAACAGCAGAAACAGTTGTCAATTCTGCACAGTCCTCCTCACTAAAATCTGGAGGCGAGCACTAAACTTGGGAGAGCTGTCTCACGGATTAGTCAAGTAACAGCTTGACGTGGTCATATTTACTCTAATCTCTGCAGGCCTGCCGCTTTCGTATCATACTTAAAAGGTTTCCATTGCTGGATATGTCCTGTCCCACAAGCAGGACAGACTCAGCAGAGGTGGTAGCACAGTGGAATACAGTCGGGAAAGAATTGCCTTGGGAATCCTCAACACTAACTCCAGACCCCATGAAGTCTCGTGGCTTCAGGTTAAACATGAGCAAGAAAACCTGCTGATTACCACATGCCATCCTACCTTGGCTGATGAAGCCTCCATGTTGAACAATACTTGGTGGCAAAGGCACAAAATGTGCGCTGGGTGGGAGATTTCAATGCCCACTAAGAGTAGTTCGGCAGCAGCACTAGTGATTGAGTTTTTTTAGATTAGATTACATTAGTGTGGAAACAGGCCCTTCGGCCCAACAAGTCCACACCGACCCGCTGAAGAGCAACCCACCCAGACCCATTCCCCTACATTTACCCCTTACCTAACACTATGGGCAATTTAGCATGGCCAATTCACCTGACCTGCACATCTTTGGATTGTGGGAGGAAACCGGAGCACCCGGAGGAAACCCATGCAGACACGGGGAGAACGTGCAAACTCCACACAGACAGTCGCCTGAGGTGGGAATTGAACCCGGATCTCTCGCGCTGTGAGGCAGCAGTGCTAACCACTGTGCCACCGTGCCGCCCACACGCCCAATTGAGCTGATTGGGTCCTAAAGGACACAGATGTTAGACTGGGCCTGTGGCAGGTGGTGAGGCAATCAATAAAAGGGAAAAACGTACTTGTCCTCATCCATACCAAATCTGCTGGCTGCAGATGCTGCTGTTCATGAGTGTCAATTAATGACCACTGGATAGACCTTGTGAAGACAAAGTACTTCATTTGTGCTGTGGGCACTATCACCATGCCAAATGAGACAGACTTTGAACAGATTTAGCAAATCAAGACTGTGGGCCATGATAGAAGCAGAATTGTACTCCAGCACAACCTGGCATACTCTCCCATTCAACCATTACCGACAAACTAGGATTTCAATCCTAGTATAATGGAGAGTGCAGGAGGCCATGCCAGGAGCAGCACCAGGCATATCTGAAAATGAAGTGTCAACCTGATGAAGCTACCAAACAGGGCTATTTGCATAAGCAGCAAGTGATAGACAGAGCTAAGCAATCCCACAATCAACAGATCAGACCTAAGCTCTGCAGTCCTGCCACATCTAGTGAATGGTGGTGGACAGTTAAACAACTCACTGGAGGATGCTGCTCCACAAATATCCCCACCCTCAATGATGGAAGAGCCCAGCACGCAAGTGCACAAGATAAAGCTGAAGCGTTCACAATTTTCAACCAGAAGTGCCAGGTGGCCTCATCCTGGCCTTCGCTAGTAGTCCCTGGAGGGAACTAGTCTTCAGCCAATTCAATGCACTCAAACGATATCAAGAAAGAGTTGAAGGCACTGGATACTGCAAAGACTATGGGAACCGAAAACATTCCAGCAACAGTATTGAAGTGTTGTGCTCCAGAACATGCTGCTCCCCTAGCCAAGCTCTTCCAGTACAGTTACAATGTGTAAAATTGCCCAAGTATGTCCTGTATGCAAACAGCTGGACAAATCTAAACCAGCCAATTACTACAACATCAGTGTGGCAGCAAGGAGCCCTAGCAAATCTGGAATCAACAGGTATCGGGGCAAACTCTCTGTTGGCTGGAGACATACTAGCATGTAGGAATATGATTGTGGTTATAGGAGGTCAGTCATCTTAGCTCCAGGACATCTCTGCAGGAGTTCCTCAGGGTAGTGTGCTAGATCCAACCAATTTCAGCTACTTCCATTAATGACCTTCCCTCCATCATAAAGTCAGAATTGAGGATGTTCGCCAGCAATTGAAGTTCAGCACCATTCACCACACTTCTGATGCTAAAGCTGTCCATGGTCAAATGCAACAAGATCTGGACAATCTCTCGTCTTAGACTGACAAGTGGCAAGTATCATTCGTGCCACACAAATACCAGCCATTGACCATATTAAATAAGTGACAATCTAATCACTGTTTCTTGACATTTTATGGTGTTACCGTTGACCAGAAACTCAACTGGACTTGCCACATAAACAATGGCTACAAGAGGAGGTCAGAAGCTTGAAGTACTGAGGCAAGAAACTCACCTCCTGACTCCTCAAAGCCTATCCACTCTCTACAAGACAGCAGTCAGGAGTGTAATGGAATATTCCCCATTTGCCTAGATAGGTTCAGCTAAGAACACTCAAACAGCCTGACACCGTCCAAGACAAAGCAGCTTGCTTGGTTAGCACCACATCCTCAAGTATCCATTTCCTTCAGGGCAGAAGTGAGGACTGCAGATGCTGGAAACCAGAGTTTAGATCAGAGAGGTGCTGGAAAAGCACAGCAGGTCAGGCAGCATCCGAGGAGCAGGAAAATTGACGTCTCAGGCAAAAGCCCTTCATCAGGAATGATGAAGGGCTTTTGCCTGAGACGTCGATTTTCCTGCTCCTCGGATGCTGCCTGACCTGCTGTGTTTTTCCAGCACCACTCGGATCTAAACTCTGGTTTCCTTCACCAGCTCTCTATACACTGCTGCTACTACTGTCTACAAAATACATTGCAGAAATTCACCAAAGGTACTTAGAAAGCACCTTCCAAGCCCACCACCACTTCGATCTTGGAGGAAAGGGCAGCAAATATATGGGAACATCACCCCCGGCAAGCCACTCATCATCCTAACTTGGAAATATATCGCCGTTCCTTCACTGTCGCTAGGTCAAAATCCTGGAATTTCCTCCCCAAGGGCATTGTGGATCACCTTACAGCATGTGGGCTGCAGGAGTTCAAGGTAGCATACTACAGTGGGACTTCGGAGAACTAGGAAGAAGGCTGAAAAGCAGGATGTCCAGGGTGGTTATCTCCGGTTTGCTTCCAGTTCCTCGGGCTGGTGAGACCAGAAACAGGGAGATAATGGACTTGAACGTGTGGCTGGGGAACTGGTGCAGGAAGCAAGGATTTAAATTCTTGGATCACTGGGGTATATTTTGTGGTAAGCATAAATTATACAAGAGAGACGGTTTGCACCTGAATAGGTTAGGGACCAGCATTCTGGCAGGCAGGTTTGTTACTGCAATACAGCTACGTTTAAACTAAGTAGCGGGGTGGAGGGGACAAACTGGATGTTTAAGAAGGAAATTGAAGGGAAAGTTAGAACAAGGGAAGTCAAGGAAGACAACTGTATCAATGAGGCAGAAAACTCCGAAAGGGATCATGCTGTAAGGTTGAGTGAAATAGGAGTTGATGGGAAGGGTGAGGGCAGTAACAAATTAAAAATACTATACATGAATGCACGAAGTATTAGAAATAAGATGGAGGAGCTTGAGATCTTTTGGAAATTGGCAGATACGATATTGTGGGGATAACTGAGACGTAGCTTCAAGTGGACAGGGCCTGGGAAATGAATATTCAAGGCTACACATGCTATCGTAAGGACAGACTGATGGGCAGAGGGGGTGGGGTGGCCATGTTGGTAAGGGAGGATATTCAGTCCCTTGCGCAGGGGGAACCTAGAATCAGGGGATGTAGAGTCAGTGTGGATAGAGCTGAGAAATTCTAAGGGTAAAAAGACCCTCTCGGGAGTTATCTACAGGCCCCCAAACAGTAGTCTGGATGTCGGATGCAAGTTGAATCAGGACCTGAAATTGGCTTGTCGCAAAGATGATACTACAGTTGTTATGGGGGATTTCAACATGCAGGTAGACTAGGAGAATCATGGCGGTATTGGACCTCAAGAAAGAGATTTTGTGGAGTGTCTCAGAGATGGATTCTTAGAGCAGCTGGTGCTGGAGCTGACCAGGGAGAAGGAAATTCTGGATCTGGTATTGTGCAATGAACCAGAATTGATCAGGGACCTCGAAGTGAAGGAGCCATTGGGAAGTAGTGACCACAATACAATAAGCTTCAATCTGCAATTTGAGAGGGAGAGGGTGCAATCAGAAGTGACAATATTTCTGTTGAATAAAGGGAACTATGGAGCTATGAGGGAGGAGCTGGCCAAAGTTCAATGGTGCAATACCTTAGCAGGGATGACAGTGGAGGAACGATGGCGGATATTTCTGTGTATAATGCAGAAGTTGCAGGATAAGTTCATTCCAAAAAAGGAAGATCGATCCTAGGAGGCGGCATGGGTGGCCGTGGCTGATGAGGGAAGTTAAGAAACATATAAAGTTAAAAGAGAAAAAGTATAACATAGCAAAGATAAGTGGGAAAATTGAATCCATTTAGGTAAAGGGGCAGTACAAAGATCTGGGTGTTCTTGTACACCAGTCAATGAAGGTAAGCATGCAGGTATAGCAGGTAGTGAAGAAGGCTAATAGCATGCTGGCCTTCATAACAAGTGGGATTGAGTATAGAAGCAAAGAGGTTCTTCTGCAGCTGTACAGGGCCCTGGTGTGGTCTCCAAATTTGAGGAAAGACATTCTGGCTATTGAGGGAGTGCAGTGTAGGTTCACGAGGTCAATTCCTGGAATGGTGGGACTACCTTACGCTGAAACACTGGAGTGACTGGACTTGTATACCCTTGTGTTTAGAAGGCTGAGAGGGCATCTGATTGAGGCATAAGATTATTAAAGGATTGGACACTCTGAAGGCAGGAAATATGTTTCCGCTGATGGGTGAGTGCCGAACCAGAAGACACAGCTTAAAAATACGGGGTAGACCATTTAGGACAGAGATAAAGAGAAATTTCTTCACCCAGAGAGTGGTTGCTGTGTGGAATGCTCTGCCCCAGAGGGCAGTGGAGGCACAGTCTCTGGATTCATTTAAGAAAGAACATTTAACATCGTGGGCCGAAGGGCCTGTTCTGTGCTGTATTATTCTGAAGAGTTGAATAGAGCTCTCAAGGATAGTGGAATCAAGGGTTATAGAGATAAGGCAGGAACAGGATACTGATTAAGGATGATCAGCCATGATCATATTGAATGGTGACGCAGGCTCGAAGGGCAGAATGGCCTACTCCTGCACCTATTGTTTATTGTAGATTATCTCTACCTTCTCAGGGACAACTAGGGACAGGCAGTAAATGCTGGCCAGACTGCAATGCACACATCCCACGAGTATCTTTTTTTGAAATTCATTTTCTCCACTCAATTTTTATACTTTCACTCCCATCCTCTTCTCAAACTGTCCATAAACTGGGTTTTGGGCCTCCTGTCCTATGTACCTTGATCTTCCAGGGCTTTTCTCCAGTTTGCAGAGATTCAGGCACATTCTCCTCATCCTTAGCACATGGTCCAATGCTTTCTGCAAGGATCAACGACCTTAGTTCTTGCCTCCAATTTACTCAGTTGGAATGTCCATGATCACCAGGAAGAGAAAAGGCTCAGTGCTGATTCTGGGCAAAATCCAACATTGATCTCAAAAATCACTCTCCCTGATACCGAGTATTCATCTTGCCTGAGCTTCCCTATACCTGCCCTTTAACAGTTAGATGTATTTCTCAGAAATCCCATGGATTCTAACACATCACCAGACGTTCTCCCTAGGTTTTCACTTCTAGGTCTTCTCTACTTTGATGAACACAACTTTCACATTGCACTTACCTTCCCCATATGGCTCCATCACTTGTCTCAAAAGATATGGCACATGTGGTGCTTCTTTAGTACATGACTCTGAACTGAACTCAGTCTATGGCCCATGCCTTGAAGATGTGTGATTGCAAGTTAACTCACAGGTAGTGTTTGCACTGGAATGCCTTTCTCTCCCTTCTAATACTAGATCTAAATGTTTTGCCTCCATGGCCTTGGAGGTTTCTCTCCTACATAACAAAACTGAGTAACTTGTTCAGGACCTGTACATTATGACATGCCCCCACTGGCATGTCATCCAGTCTTACTGCTTTGCTGCACTTCATTTTGTTTTGTGCTCTGATTTTTCCAGCTGAAATCTTGTTGTCATTTCTTTGCAGGGGCGTCCTCTGTTTTTCAGTTATTCTGATTGTCAAGTCTGAATATGCAATTTACCATCGGCTGAATTAGCAGATGGATTTTGTGATGTACCTCTTTATCAGTGTCATTTTTGGATTAGATAACTTCTTGGACTTTCTTCATTCATCAGCCAACTAAAATATTCACTTCGACTTCATCCTCTTTTACTGAGGTTACTTGATTGTGTGTATATTTTCTTAGGTAATCACAAGCAGCTGTTATTCTAAATACAAATTGTTGTCCTTTTATATCCAGACTTCCACATACTTTTGCCTTTTTCTACAGTTCTTGATCTTCTTTGAACCTTGACTGCTTGTTTCTTTTATAAATAATTCTTCTTTATGACAACACATATAAAATGTATTAATCTCATGTGAAGGTGTTGGATTTAAGTGTTGGAAAATAGCCCTCACCTCCCAAACATTAGAAGTTACCGATCTCAAAAATCTGACACTGATAATATCATATGCCTCCAGGTACCTGCTACTTCAACATACCACTGGTGTTCCCATGCCAACATATCTGTCACAGGTCTGCTGCAGTGGTCCAGTTAGCCTCAGCTCAAGCTTGAACAACATCTCATTTCCCAATTGGAGATCCTGCAGCCTGTAGGACTCAACAGAGTTCAATACCTTCAGAGCCTGATTCCATCCTTCCATATTTTTACCCACCCCACACCCGGTCCTGTTATGACAGTTTTTTAGCACAAATCACCCATTCTCACCTACTCCTAGGCCTATTATCACATTATATGGATTATTTTCACTGCAGCTCACCCATTCTTTCCTACTCTTAGCTCTTATTATCATTTTTATTCAGCTTTTCTCTGTTCTGGTCTGTTGTACATACCTCCTTGTTTACCTACCCGTTTCATACTTCTCCTGATGCTCCATCTCCACCTATTCATTCATCTCTCTGCCCACCCTCACCCCTCCCCCACCTAGTCTTGAGCATAAATACCAGTTTTCCCTAGCTGCTAACAGTTCTGAAGAAGAATCACTGGACTCAAAGTTAGCTCCCCTTTCTTGCCAAAGATGCTGCCAGACTTGCTGAGTTTTACCAATTTCTGTCTTTGCTTCATGAAGGTCTGTTCTATCAATGTCAACACATGAGAAATCAATGCCCAATCATGAATAAAAATGTGCCCAATCATCAATAGTGGTGCGAACAAAAGCAATCAGAGTGTGGTGAGATGGACACTTGCTTAAGGGTTACTTAAGTCAACAATCTGGAACCATCTTTACTGGCCAATAACTGACGCCCTCACTATGGGGGAACAAGAAAGTTTATCAAATGATTCATAAACCATCAGTAAACATATATCTAACTTTTACATCACAGTTAAACACAGCCATTCAGCAGGAAGAATCATCTTTGATTGCCATTTATGTCTGGTCACATGGGGATGTGACTGTTCAAAAGAATTACCAACAGTTCCCACTTCACATGGATTATGGCAACATTAACCATGAAACTGCAAAGACTGCTTTTTTGCGAGGGATTTCAGAGGATTTGCATCACAAAAGACTTCTAATGATCTTAAAGTTCTCAGTTGCAGACTAAGCTGCCAAGTGTTTCCAGCACTTTCCTTCATAAAGCAGAAACACATAAACACAGCTAATTCAATGTGCAGTATTATACAAGGGTACAGTTGCAACATGATGTCCCAATTCCCATACTCAATGTTCTAACCAAAGGCAAGTGTGCCAAACACCTTCACCACCCTGTCTGCCAGTGACTCCAATTTCAAGGAACTATGCACCTGCACCCCTAGGTGTCTTTGTTTGGCAAGACTCCCCAGCGTCCTACCATTAACTGTATAAATTCTGCTGTGGATTGCCTTATCAAAATGCACTACCTCACAAGTATGTAAATAATTTTAACCTGTTCATCCTCAGCAGCGACACTGATTTTTCTGTTGAATTCTGTAACACTACCTTAGTCCATTGCAGGATAATTCTACTAATACTTGGCATTTTTCTGTAGTTAAAAGATTCATGAAAATTGTGACCTGCTGCAAAAGCAGCAATTTGCAATTCTATAGCACCTCAAAAGCCACTTTGCAGTCACATTATTGATCAAAATCTGACACCAAGCCGAATAGTGATATGAATAGTGAAATGACTAGAAGTTAGTTAAAAGGAGAGAGAGAAGTGGAGATGGAGAGCAGCCTGGGGAGGGAACTCTCGATCTTAGGGCCCAGGCAGCCCAAGACATTCAGAAATGGGGACATTTAAGACCAGGGGTAAATTCGAAAAGCAAGGATGAAAATTTGGGAAGGCACCATGATATTATCCCACTCGCTTTCTACTGTCTACTGTTGAAGCTGGAGTAAAATGCTGCGCACACAGCGAGATCCTGATCTCAGGTAAGTGTACAGACTCTATGAAGTGAGTTTCAACTCAGCTTGAAATAAGTGTATTTAATTTGACAATTTTACTCAACACACAGAGAAAATGTTGGAGAAATTCACATCTTTTCAATGGTTTCCTCTTAAAATGAAGTGAGGTATACTGGGGGGCAAAAATCAGGGAGTTTAATTATGCATGCATTCATAGTATTCACAACCCAACAGCACTAAATTTTGAAATTAGGGACAAGATGTGGATACATTCTATATATTCTTGCACTCATAATTCACACGTTGTTCAACATACAAATTCATCAATAAGTAAACTGCTGACATTCTCATCTCATTAATGACTTCCCTGTGATGCAAAAAATACTGGTACAGTCTGTTCTGTTTGTACAGATTAGTATACTTCCCTAATTAAGTTAAGAGTCACACAACACCAGGTTATAGTCCATCAGCAGCTACCTGAAGGAGCAGCGCTCTGAAAGCTAGTGCCTCCAAATAAACCTGTTGGACTATAACCTGGTGTTGTGAGATTTTTAATTTACTAGATTAGAGTGGTGCTAGAAAAGCATAGCCGGTCAGGCAGCATCCGAGAAGCAGGAAAATCATCGTTTCGGGCAAAAGCCCTTCATCAGGACTGTCAGTCCTCACTTTTGCCTAGTTGATTTTTAACCTTGTCTGCCCCAGTCCAACACCGGCTCCTCCACATCATCCTTAATTAAGAGTGGAGCTGGAAAAAGCACAGCAGATCAAGCAGCAGCAGAGGAGGAGGGGAGTCAACCTTTCATCAGGACTGGGGGAAGGGGGCTATGAAATAAATGGAGTTGGGTGGGATAGCAATAGGTGGGTCTGACTCAGGATGTGGTCGAACAGCTTCAGGGCTAAGGAGATGACCAGGGAGTTGCAGTGGGAGACACGCACCCATCGCCATCCCACCCACCTTTCCCATAGCCCGTATCCCTTCCCTCTATTTATTTTGCAAAACCCTTCCCTCTCCCAGTCCTGATGAAAAGTTCCGACCTGAAACGTTAACCCGTCTCTTCCTCCGATGTTCCTTGACCTATTTTTTTTCCAGCTCCCCTGTTTACCCACTGTGATCTCCAGCATCTGCAGTTCTCACTACTTCCCTAATTAATACAAATAACAATTTTGCAAATAAAGAAAACAATTTCAACCCATTCGATTGCCAATCTGAAATTAAACTCTACCAGTAAGACTATATCCCTCATCCAAAATATTCTAGAGCAAGGAGCCAAGAAGCCTCAACATAATGGCTTACTGTTTAGCTTTTGTCCAATATAGTCCAAATGCAATCAATTAAATTTCTAATCTTTTAAGTTAAATATCAATACAATATCAAAAATAACCACAATACCAAACAATTAGGAGGTCATTCAATCACTAAGAGAATGAACACCATTGGTGATACTAGAGATCGGAGTATCTCTTACAGTTCATTAAAATTTAGATCTTACGATCGAATTCAGTTTTTCAAATGTGCCACAAGATAAAAACAAAAATGTTTCCACTTTTTTAATTCATTACATTTAAACATTTCTTTCTTTGCAGTTTGGTCAAAACATGACAAAATATTTGCAACTCAACTTGCTTATCTGGTCCATATGTCAAACACTCATTCATAAAATGAGTTAGTTTAAATGATTCCATACATATAGCATAAAATAAAATACATTGAGTCATACAGCCAGAAAAGTGGACCTTTGGGTCCAACTCATCCATACCAACCAAGTTCCCAAACAAAACTAGCTCCATTGGCCCGATTTTGGCCCATATCTCTGTAATCCTTTCCTATTCATGTACCTGTCCAAATGTCTTTTAGATGTTGTAATTGTACCTGCATCCACCACTTTCTCTGGCAGCTCATTCCACACGTAAACCACCCTATGTTAAAAAATTGTCCCTCAGATCCCTTTTAAATCTTTTTCCTCTCACTTTAAAATTACGTCCTCTAATTTGATCTCTCCTACCCTATGGAAAAGATGTTTGCTATTCACTTTATCTATGCCCCTCATGATTTTATAAATCTCTATAAGGTTGCCCTTCAGCCTCTCATGCTCCAGTGGAAAAAGATCCAGCCTATCAGCCTCTCTTTTATAACTCAAACCCTCCAAGTCCCAGCAACATCCTTGTTTATCTTTTCTGAATTCTCTCCAATTTAATATCATCCTTCCTATAGCAGGACAACCAGAGCTGTACAAAGAACTCCAGAAGTGGCCTCATTGAAGTCCTGGACAACTTCAACAAGCCTAAATAAAGATTAATGTAACTTTGTATAAATGCTGCTGAACTGCTATAATGCAGCTTATCACCATTGTTTCAAGGGCTGAGGGAGGAATAAATGCTGTTATAGCCATTAACTCTGAATGTTAAAAATACAATGATACCTAGAGTACAAACATTTCACAACTTTAATCAAAATCCTACATATGCAATGTTTTTGACAGTCCTTTTTCAAAAAGCACTTCCTTAATATTTACAATACATGGTTAACACATTTTCTAAATGTTTTGATAAGTGCTTTACAAACTGGAAACTTAATAGAGAACCTAAATCATGTTACCATCCACAAATCAGAAAATAAAATCCAGTTTTGTCAACACCTTTATTCAATTACTGTACTCTGTGCTAAGTCGTGAATGGTTTGATTGGGAGCTCTGGGTACAGTTAAGTTATATTTTACAAACAATGCTCTTGCCTCTGGTTTCTTGGCTCACCTGTACTTTGTGATTCCATTGGCTTGTGGCAGATGCTTTTCCTGCTCGGACATACTTGACCTCTCACAATTGCTGCAGTTCAAAGGCTCGTCCTCTGCTGACTGGCTTGTTACAGTTTCAAATCCACTCAGAGAGTCCACAGAGTCAGAATCTGCATTCAGAAACAAACCATGTTAATGCAGCTGTGTGGTCTTGCTTTGAAATGTATTCTAACAACTGATACCATTCACTCTGCACCAAGCTCTGAAACCTGACTCTGTACAGTATTGTTTACAGAATCCTTCTGGTGATAGTCTAAATTTACATTGAACCTGACTTGCATATGGCCATTCTCAAAAACAGTGCTGAAGATTTATTCAAACGTAACCAAACCACGGTGAGCAAAATACTTCATCGGCCCCCTTCCTTTGACATTACATGTAACACAAACGCACAGACCAGTTTTAAATCTTGTCATTGCACTTTGTGGAACTGAAGATCTGTGTGACAGGCCTTATTACAGACTAAATATTTGTTGTACATGTTTTACATTTAGAAAGATCACAAGAACAGTAAATGTCAGCATTGTCAGTTTACAATAATGATTTTCACCAACAGTACCAGATCATTAAAGTCACGCATTTGCTGCAGAATACAAAATGCCTCATGCTCATGAATTTTAAGTGAGAATGGTTGACGTCAATGGAATCCAAAGCCAACTGCTTCAGCTGAGCCAGCTTTGCAATGAACTTCCACTGATCTTATTCACAGGTCAGCCAATTCTACAATGTTGAGGCAATAATGTACTTTAAAAAAGCAAATTATTGAAAATAAAGAAAAATAATTTGATGGTCTCATTTTCAAACTGTTCCCCTAAAAATAGCTAGGAAAGATAGGCAAAATTAGTGAACAAAAACCTTTTTTGGTATTGCTGTTAGTGGGTAAATAGGTCAAGGAACATAAATTGGTTTTAAGCTTGCCATTGCAAATTAGTTGGGAGAAAAAAAAACAGATTCACGTTAGTCTGCTGGAATAATAATAAGCAATAGATCATGAACAGTGTGTTATTGACGTGATCTAAGCCCAACGGATGCAGTAACTCTGATCACAAACTCAATGTCCAATATCTCCTTTCTGCAAAATGGCCCTATAGCATTAAAAATACCAGTTCTGACAATCTACACAAAACACTCATAATATTTCAATTTTCTCACTCCACTAGGTTTAGCTCAGCTGCAGGAACAGCACATTATTTTCCACTTAGGTACTTTACAACCTTCAGGATTCGACACTCAGTTTCAAAAACTTTGGATCAGAAACTCTGGCCTCCATTTTGATGTTCCACTGTTTTGTTTACTTGGATTTAACTCTCAGAGTATTCTGCTGTTAGCACCTTCCATTAACACCTATTTTTCATCTAGGTTTCTCTACTACTTTGCCTTTTGCTGCAGGCACTTTACCATCCGCTCTAGCTTCTTCTCTCCTATACCATGAAAACTATCACTTTTTCAGCCCCCCCTCAGTTCCAAAAGAAGAGTTACATTACACTGGAAATATTAACTGTTCCTCCTTGCACAGATGCAGCCAGACCAGCTGAGTTGCCTCGCATTTTCTATTAATACTTTTTTTCCCTCAGCATCCACTCTATTTTGCTTTAATGCCAGTGTTTACACCATTGCTAACTTGCAAATGTTTTACTGGGTTGTTTTGTGGCACGGGTTGTCAATGTGATTCTAGATATCAGAGTGCCTCTGAAACGTACTTAAAACTATAAATGCTTGAACAGAATACATCAACAGGAGCTGGGAATTCATCCGAGGTGAAGACACCAGCATCTGCTTCAGGGATTATAGTTTACAAGGTGCAGGATGGAAACTACTTCCACAATATGTCTATCTCTCACAATACACAGAACTTCTCATCATGAAACGCTCTAGTGAAGCCAGATACAGGAGAGAAGAACAAGGAAGAGAAAACTATAACGAGGAGGAGACTGCATGCACGAAAGCAAGTGAAAGCAAAATCTGCAGTGAAAGCTATTTGCACGGATTTCCAATGTTAAGTGAGTAAAGATGCTTCTGAGAATTACTTTTTTTTCCATGTTTGTTACAGGAGGATTTAGGTCTATTGCCTGAGGTTAGTACAAGTTGGCAGATAAAAGCATACTTCTATAAATTATTTAAATCTAGCTTGCCATTTCTCCATTTCTATTCAAATTCTCTTTGGATTATTTTTCTCCTTTAATATCTTTTCTCCCTATATTTTTTCTACCTTTTGGAATTCCATCTCCAATTACCTGAACAGCAACTCAAAGTTCACCGATTTATCCATTGTTCCACCTGGACTACCTGCCTCTTGGGTATTTCCCCTGAATTCAACTGCTTCAATATTAAATCTATGATGCCTGCATCCCCAGCTCACTCCAAATTCAGTTAGCTGGCTAACGCTGCTGGTGTAGCTTTACCCACTGTATCAGAGAAACTTCTGACACTTGCAAAAAGTCTTTAATAATTTTTGGTGCTATGTTAAATCTGCATTAGAACTTGGGACCAGATTACCTTAAAGCACATCAAAATCCAATTTCAGACCTACATTGTCTGTGTTTCAAGATCCCAGATGAACCCCCAATTGTGTTACAATGCAGCAATAGCAAGCCAAATCAAAACAGCCTCACTACCATTGGATTCACAACTGTGAAATGAAAACATTCAAATTAAAACCTTCAAATGTGCACAATTGTTCCTGACCAGACGTGATGAACAATAGACCTTAGACACCAACTTTATAACATAAACAAAAAATAATAATTTATAAATATTCTAACTTTCACAGACCACAGATAAACAAGGCAATCTAATTAATATATATGATCAAAACGCAATCATCTTTGATCATTAAATCTCCATTCGACACCAACAGGGATTTTTTTTTAATTAAAAGAATTGCAATTTGCTAGTTTGATAATCGTCTCATTGACAAAGACCAGGCCTTCATGAAATCCTTAGGTAGCATTATAGGAACACAGAATGGAATATCTTGCTTGAACTCTGAAGTCACCAGTAATGTAAACAATTATAGCAATCCTCTGAAGACTTCTACTTATTTCTGAAAAACAGGTCCTTTTGTCAGAACGTCAACAAGTTGATAACTGAAGAGAAATGAGAGAGTGCAAAACCAAAATAAAAGTCTGGAAACCTTCCTGAGAAAAGTGCCTCCTGCCCAAACCCAGTCAGCCACATTGACTATTTTCTCTTGTAGTCGAGAGTGTGGGTGCTGGAAAAGCACAGGTCAGGCACCATCCAAGGAACAGGAGAATTGACGTTTCGGGCAAAAGCCCTTCATCAGGATGCTGCCTGACCTGTGTTTTTCCAGCACCACGCTCTCAACTCTAATCTCCAGCATCTCCAGTCCTCACTTACTCCCTGTTTTCTCTTGTATTTTCAACATGTTCTGTGGTTGGCTGGCAAGTACCAGTATTTCCTTGATTGACCAATTCAACATCCAATCAGTCCTGAGCAATAGCATCATCTATTGTCTCAAGTATCTTTAGAGCTATAATTAATCTATATTATCTTTCCAGGACAGTTTTCAACAGCAAATATCTGTCTTTTGCTCCCAGCTTTTCTTTATTAAAAACAAACTGCTGGTCAAAGTTCAATTCCCAGTCCCAAACCAGAAATGAGGAAAACAAAACAAAAGTAATAGCAGTCTCAGCACTGAGTGCATATGGGGATAATGGGTGAACAGGCTTATTGCCCATAAGGATACAGACAGCAGTTTTATGTGAACTTAAGTTGATGTAGAACGGACCTTCTGAGTTTCTCCAGCATTCTGTTTGCTTCAAATTTCCAGTATCTGCAGCTATTGCTTTTTCTCCATCCTTATCAAGTAATGAAAATCAAAGGTCTTTGAGTATCACATGAAGTGTTACTCTATTTTTGTCTTGTTTATGGTGCAGTTTGATTTAGTATACATGGAAATGGCATATGATCCAGATCACCAGGCTGCTGGAAGTGTGGATTATAAAATGCAAATTAGATTAGATCCCATCACACGATGTAATTCCAATTTCATTACTCAACTTCTGGAAAGTAATCGATTTTATATAATGGGTAGCTGTCGTGCTTACCTGATTCAGTCTTTCAGTTCTTGTGCTGCTATTTTAGTTTAAGTATGGATATATTTTTCAATTTAATTCCACATTATTTAATATAAATTCCACGTCAGGGTAATATGGTTGGGGGCACATTGTGTGAAAATGTGACATGCTAACAGTATAAAAGTACACAGAACAACTATTAAGTGCATTATAGATAACCTTCCTTTAAAAGATTAAGCTAATTGGTTTGTCACTTTCCTTCTGATTGTTAAGACAATCTCTAATCGGATTAGTTAATTTGCCTCCATCTCTCCACAGATGATCCATTTTCATTAACCTATTTTTCTATCAACCTGTTCAGAATGTTATAACATATCTAAAGCAGGTGGGACTTAAACCAAAGCCTTGAACATGGGCCTCCTGGTCCAGGGTAACAGATACTACCACTCAAATTTAAGTCATCTACAATAACTGTTCCACTTGTGCTCTTCTGCTGGAGTCACCACAAAAATTCTCATTCACTTGCAGAGGCACTAACAATGATGCACATTACCAAGAGCTGACTAATCACCTTAAACTCAGCAAATCATGAGCTGATTGCTTGGTTCTACTCAAACAGAGATGATGGGGAAAAGCCAAGTGGAATGGAGGGTTATTAGATCAGCCAGGATTTCATTGAATGGAGGAGCAGATTTGAAGGGCTTAATGTTCTCCTTCTACTCTGATGCCTTATGGGTTTGGGGATTTATATTTGCTATATGATAAAAACTCCAATTTTTCAATCTATCTCAATCCCACAAGCAAACTACTGAAAGCGAGATGATAGGGGCAAATGGACTAGTGGTAATGGCCTGTGCACTAGTTTTTTTTTAAACTTATTCATTTTGTGGGATGTGGGCATCACTGGCTGGGTCAGCATTTATTGCCAGTCCCTAGTTGCCCTTGAGGTGGTGAGGTGAGGTGTCTTTTTGAACCACTGCAGTCCACCTGCTGTAGGTTGATCCACAATGCCTTTAGGGATAGAATTCCAGGATTTTGACCCAGCAACAGTGAAGGAGTACAGATATATTTCCAAGTCAGGATGAAGAATGACTTGGAGGGGAATGTTTGCAGAGAGTGGTGTTCCCATGTGTCTGCTGCCCTTGTCCTTCTAGATAGAAGTGGTCATGGTTTGGAAGGTGCTATCGGAGGATCATTGTGAATTTGTCGATAGGACACACTGCTACTACTGAGTGTGTGGTGGAGGGAGTGGATCCTTGTGGATGAGGTGCCAATCAAGTGGGCTGCTTTGTCCTGGATGGCGTCAAGTTTCTTGAGCGTTGTTGGAGCTGCACTCATCCAGGTAAGTGAGGAATATTCCTGATGAAGAGCTTATGCTTAAAATGTTTCCTCTCCTGCTCCTCGGATGCTGTCTGACCAGCTGTACTTTTCTAGCACTGACTCTGACAGTATTCCATCACACTTTTGACTTGTGCCTTGCAGATGGTGGACAGTCTTTGGGGAAGCTGAGGAGCTCCTGCAGAGATGGCTTGGAGTTGAGATACTGACCCCAACAACCATGACCACCTTTTCTTTGTGTCTGGTAAGCCTCCAACCACCGGAGTTTGCCCTCGAATACCTATTGAGTCCAGTTTTGCCAAGGTCCCTTGATGCCACAGTCTGTCTGTCGAATGCAGCCTTGATGTCAAGGGCTGTCACTCTCCCCTCACCTCTGGAATTCAGCTCTTTTATCCATGCCTGAACCAAGGCTGTAATGAGGTCACAAGCTGTCGAGACACAGGCAATATTCTTGGGACCTGGGCTTGAAACCACCACAGCAGATTGTTGAATTTGAAATTTGAATTTGAATTCAAATTCAAAAGAAATCTGAAATTAAGATGACGATTAAACCATTGTCAATTGTTGTAAAAGCCAAGGTGGATCATGAATATCCTTCATCAAAGATAACTGCCATCCTTATCCAATCTGGCCAAATGTGATTCCAGTCCCATAGCAATGTGGTTGACTCTCAACCTTCTCTGGGTAATTGGGGGAGAGCAATGAAAGCTGGCGTAGCCAACAACACTCATGTCCTGCGAATGCATAACAAAATGAAATGTTTATCCTCAGTGGGAATGGTTTCTGAGCACTGCTTTTACTTAATCAGGAAGATGACATCCAATTTTACCTCGAGTAGGAGAGGGTCATATTTAGGTAGGTAAAAACAATGACTGCAGATGCTGAAAACCAAATACTGGATTAGTGGTGCTGGAAGAGCACAACAGTTCAGGCAGCATCCAACGAGCAGCGAAATCGACGGTTCGGTTATTCCTGATGAAGGGCTTTTGCCCGAAACGTCGATTTCGCTGCTCATTGGATGCTGCTTGAACTGCTGTGCTCTTCCAGCAACACTAATCCAGTAGAGGGTCATATTTAGTTAATTTTATTCTGATGGGGGAGGGGTACTTCATGGTTTGCATCCAATAGATGAGAATGGCAAGGGGAAATACAGCAGGCTATGGAGTTAGGGATGCCTACGTTCTACTTTTGTCATGGGGCAACTTGAATTCTGTTTTTTTGTGCAAGTGGGCACTAGAAATAGACAATATCACACTATCTGTGCAGTACAAGACAGCAAGTCAGGCAGCATATGAGGAGCAGGAGAAATCAACGTTTCAGGCTGGAGTCCTCAATCAGGAAAAGTCGATTCTCCTGCTCCTTGGATGCTGCCTGATCTGCTGTGCTCGACTCTGATCTCCAGCATCTGCAGATTTCACTTTCTCCCAGTACAAGATAGGGGCAATGGGGACAACTGTTAAGTTGCTGGTGTCTTTTGGAGCAGGTAGCTTTTTTCAGGCTCATTCTGAGCATTTAGCAGAAAGTGAGGACTGCAGATGCTGGAGATCATAGTTAGCAGTTTTTTTTTTTTAGAGATTTAGCAGTTTTTAAATGTAGCACAATTTTCTTTCCTATTCCGTAGAATGCTTCATAATTGACTTGCTTCTGCAAGTTGGACTGCAACTGTAATTTTGATTCTTAAGCTTTTTCCAGCCACCTTGTCAGTCGTATAGGAAATACAGGATAGTTAAATAATCTGTGTCACTCCATTGGCAAATGGTCACGATTATTTTACCACTCATTTCTTAAGTTTCATTCTTTCATTCAGTTTTAAATTTCTCATTAGATCTTGTAAACAATTTTTGGACTTTTATTGGTGTTTTTCTAAAGCCAGATTAGTAACCTTTCCTGTAGATGACCATGTCATGCAGCAGTCTGTAGCTCATAATGCCAGCAAGTTATGCAGTACCTTTGGAATGTTCGTCAACTTTAAAAAAAAATCAAAAAAGTGAAGCAAACAGATGATAGCAACACAATGAATTAATTCACAGTAAATACACTAGCCAAATTATTGAAAACAATAAATGCATTTCAAAGTGATTAATTCATAGTTAACTCTTAAATGTGTGGTTACACTTTCCACTTCGTGCTTTCCAAATATAGAAGTTGAAACTGTTTGATCTCACTCGCTGAAATCAATGTTTGAATTATTAAATGTGCTGAGTTTTGCAGTACAAATAATGGTGACACTCTCAGCCCCACTGTTATTAAGGAGCAAATCAGACAGCAACTTCAGGAAGCTATACATATACTGTTAAAAACAGAAAGCTGCTGTCTGTCTTCTCTGATCCTCCACACATTTCACAAAGCCTCCTGCTCTCATATGTAGCATCCAAACATTTAAAAAACCAAAGTCGTGATACCTATCACTAGCTGTTCAGAGAAAGTTACAACTTGTCAAACATATAACAGGCATTGGATACAGGATTGGCTGGCCCATAGAAGACAGAGGGTGGTATCAGATGGAAAGTATTCAGTCTGGAGCTCGGTGACCAGTGGTGTTCCACAGGGATAGGTTCTAAAATCTCCGCTCTTTGTGATTTTTATAAATAACTTGGATGAGGAAGTGGAAGGGTTGGTAAGTAAGCTTGCCAATGACACGAAGGTTGGAGGAGTTGTGGATAGTGTGGAGGGCTGTTGTAGTTTGCACCAGGACATTGACAGGATACAGAACTGGGCTGATAAGTGTCGGATGGAGTTCAACCTAAAAAACGTGTGAAGTCATTCACCTTGGAAGATCGAATTTGAATGAAGAATACAGGGTTAAAGGCAGGATTCTTGGCAGTGTGGAGGAATAGAGGAATCTTGGGGTCCAGAGGAGATTTACCAGAATGCGGCCTGGACTGGAGGTCATGTCTTATAAAGGTAGGTTGAGAAAGTTAGGGTTTTTTCTCATTGGAGCAAAGAAGGATAGAGTGGATAGCCAGAGACTTTTTCCCAGAGCGGAAATGTCTGTCACAAGGGGGAATAATTTTAAGATAATTGGAGGAAGATTTAGGGGAGATATCAGAGGGAGGTTCTATACACAGAGTATGGTGGGTGCGTGGAATGCACTGCCGGCGGTGGTAGTAGAGCCAGATACATTAGGGACATGTAAGCAACACATAGAAGATAGTCTTCATTGCACTATGTAGGTTAGTCTGATCCTAGAGTAGGTTAAAGGCCAGCACAACATCAAGGGCCGAAGGGCCTGTACTGTGCTATGTTCCCTGCTCCAACATAGTGAGATCATGGTTAATTTGGTAAAAATTCAGTCCAACTTTGCCTTGTGTAAGTTCAATAACCCAACCTCATTTTCTTTCTCTAGGAAAAAAAAACACCATCCACAAATGATCCTTGGAGAGATAAGAAATCACAACTCTATCTTTTAGAGGACCATCTCAATCTCAAATTGTGTCTAGTCCACCTCACAAGAGATAAATCCACCTTGTATTCTACCTTGTCAAATACCCTCCGCTTTTATCCATTTCAATAAGATTACCAAATCAAGCAGTGATTCAAGAAACTGGCTCATCACCACATTCTTGAAGTTAAATAGGGTACAGGCAACACATGCTTTCACATCTAATGAAAGAACAAGGTTTAAAAAGCACACTCATGAACCTATTCCATTCCATTCCAAATGAGAATACGACAGGCAATTCCCTGGAACCTGTGCTTAAGGGCTGACTTGACAAAATGTTTCATTATCACAGGAAGCCTCTAACACTTCAGATTTATTTTCACATTATACAACTTATTTCCTGGCGGTCAGGTAAACCAGAATACCAGCATCACATGTATTTCATGTAGTCTAGAGGCATCAGCTTGTATGTAACTGGCTGAAATACATAGATGATGAGGTCCCATATTTGACAGTTTCTCCATTATGGGGAATAAGAGCAAGTCTTAATGGTTAGGAAAGGGAAGTCAGGGCAAAAGATTGGCCGGATGATCTTGATAAGTTGCTGGAAAGGTCAGTATTTGTCGCTAATCCCTCATTGTGATGTTGTGAGGCCATTTCAGAAGGTAGTTAACAGTCAACCACAATGCTGTAGATCAGTGCTCATACACACATGCTGAATCAGGTAAGGATGGCAGATTTCCTTCTCTAAAGAATATCAGTGAACTAGATGGGCTTTTACAATAATCAAAGGTTGTCTTATGGTCACCATTACTAAAACTATGTTCTGTTCATAGAATTTATAGCAAACTTTATGAATAGAATTTAAATTCCACTAGCTGCCACAGTGGGATTTGACCCCACATTCCCAACTCATTAGCCTGGGCCTTTACAGTAACATTACCACACACCACCATTTCTCTCAAGCTTGTTTTAAAACTTTGTGGATTACGAGTGAATTAGGAATTCAAGCTCCACACCAGATTTTAAGTCTGTAATCCAAGCTAATATACCAGTACTTCACAATGTGACTTTCAGCATCACAGCAATCTACTTGGAAATTCTTTTCCTCAACCTCTCCAGAGTTACTACATCTTACTTTCTTTCTAAAGTACATCACAGCCAATCCAGTCCATCAATAACTCTACAACTTGGTAAAAATGCTTTGGAACTTTTCTACTCAAAAGACAAACCTCCCAAACTCTCATTCTGCATTTTTTACAGCCTTGACTTGCAAAGTTACCAAACAGTGGAGGTTATTTCATTATACCATCTTAATTTTGGACACCACCTTAATCAGTCCTACTCTTAAATCATCTACCACCTTTTTAATCATAAACCACCACCCCCCCGCCCCCGCCCCGCCCACCACAGCTTCCCCTCTGGCATTGTCTTTTATGTGCTCTGTATGACCGGAATCTCCTTCCTCTCCGCATCCAATATTAGAGAGAATATTTTAGCAACAGCCTATCCTTAGACTACCATAGCTTTAGCATTACCTCTGATTATATTCTGCATACACTTGGTTACAAGTTCAACTTCCAGTGACATCAGGCACTCACTAGTGGGACGATTATCTTTCTTTTATGGATTGGGCTTGGGACGCATTTTACCTACCCGCAAGATACGTATGTAAATCAGTGCAAAGCTATCCCATCATGACTGGCCTAAATATTTCATTTTTTGCATGAATATTTCTTCAGCCTTTCCAAAGAGAGTGGAAGCAAACATTTGAAAGGACAATGCTCAGTATCAATCAGTACATTTATTTATTTTACAGTGAGTCAAAATGCAGACTGGCACTCAGGACAACACTTCCATTTAACTCAGTTTGTACAATGTGCCTTTGTATAATTTTCTGCTTCTTTCACAGCTTTTATTTCCATCCACCTGCAGCTCATCTCTCTGCTCACAAAGAATTCAAAGATACTCTGGTATAACAGATGTGATCTGTTCACCCGGATGATGTAGACAGATTAACGAGCTGATTGGAAGAATGGTTATATTACAGGAAGCAGCCCTTTGTGTCCCTGCCAGCTCTTGGCAAGGAATATCAGCAATTCCAACCCCCTCCCTCCACCCCCTTTATCCAATAGCACTCTTTCTCTTCACAGTTTTTTTAAAAAAATCCCTTTGAAAATTGGGATTGAATCTACCTCCATCGTACTCTTTTTAAGAGTACATTCCTTGCTGCAGAGACAGTTGCTTTGTCACTAGGTAGTAATCTCAAGTCCCAAGGTAATATTTTGGGCTCACGAGTTCAAACCCAACTATATCAGCTGACAGAATTTAAATTCAATTCCTCTTCATAATTTCTTGAAAGTGGAGTCACAGGTAGACGGGATAGTGAAAAAGGCATTTGATACACTTGCCTTTATTGGTCATTACACTGAGTACAGGAGTTGGGAGATCATGTTGCGGCTCTACAGGACATTGGTTAGGCCACTTTTGAAATACTGTGTGCAATTCTGGTCTCCCTGTTAAAGGATGGATGTTGTGAAACTTGAAAGGGTTCAGAAAAAATTTACAAGGATAAGGGTTGGAGAGTTTAAGTTATAGGGTGAGGCTGGGGCTGTTTTCCCTGAAGCATCAGAGGCTGAGGGGTGACCTTATAGAAATTTATAAAATCATGAGGGACATGGATAGGATAAATGGACAAGTTCTTTTCCCTAGGATGGGAGAGTCCAAAACTAGAGGGCATAGGTTTAAGATGAGAGAGGAAAGATTTAAAAAAGGGACCTAAGGGGTAACGTTTTCATGTAGAGGGTGGTGCATGTATGGAATGAGCTCTAAAGGAAGTGGTGGAGGCTGGTACAATTACAGCATTTAAAAAGGCATCTGGGTGCCTATGAATAGGAAGGGTTGAGAGAGAAATGGGTCAAAAGCTGACAAATGGGAGTAGATTAATTTATGATATCTTGTCGGCATGGATGAGTTGGATGGAAGGGTCTGTTTCTGTGCTGTACATCTTTATGACTCGATAATTGACTTTTAAGGAAGGAACTATTTTCAGTTGACTGCACCCGATTGACTCCGAACAGCCCTATGAATGGCCTAGCAAGCCACTCAGCTCAAGGGCAGCAGCACCATCATCTCATGAATCAATAGAAAAAAAATTCACTGACCTGAAAGAGCATCGTAGAATTCATCATCACTCAATACGCTCTGGGGAGGGGACCCTTTGACTAAAGATTGTTCAAGTTCATGATGTTCACAGGCCAGAGTTTGCAAAGCTTCTGAAAGTATTTTGTTTTTCTCTTGCTCCTGCTCTAATCGCAGATTACGCACCTGGAAAAAGAAAATGGAGTGCAAAAAATATGAGTGGTGGAGAGAAGGGGACAATGAGGGAAGTAGAGACAATAAGGGGAGTGGAAACAAAGATCAGGAGAGAGAAAAGAAGAATTTATGAAACAGTTGGTAACCAAAGGATTTGGATTTAACAAAACTGGCAACAGAACCAAATGTGACATGAGGAGATTATAAACAGCAATTTAGGATGATCAAACAGCCACACTGTCACATTGCATAATTTAATGGCAGAAGGGACAAGGTAAAGAAAAACAAGCAAAAGTTAGTGGGAACCAAATAAGAAGGATGGAAAGATGAAAGCAATGAAAAAAAATTAACTTTCACAATCAGAAAATTAGGAGTCAAATCAACACAGGAATAATCCAAGAATTGAGTGCCATGAAGAAAAATATAAATGGTATTTGCAAAATTCCCAAGCTTAATATTCACTTTTGAATTTTAATAGTTCAAATGCCACTGGAGGAGACGCAAGCACAATAATTATGGCTGACATCCCACAGCATTAAGGAATGAGTGCTACACTGTCAGAAGTGTTGTTTTTCAAATCAAGCATTAAACCAAGGGCTCATCAGCTCTCTCAAGTGAACAAAAATGATCCTAAGGCACTATTATTAAGAGGAGAAGGGAGAGTTCAGGAGCCTGGTGTCCTGACCAATACTTACTTCGATTTCAGCAATGGCAAATTTCTGACAGATATGGAAAGTAACTGCGCAACTGATTTACCACAGTGGGCTGTCAAGGCTGGGTCATTAAGATGTAGGACAGAAGTAGGCCATTCAGTCCAATCAGATTGCTCTTCCATTCAATGTTATTATGGCTGATCTGGTAATCCACAACTCCACCTTCCTGCCTTTTCCTCATAACCCTTGATTCTCCTTACTGATTAAAAATCTGTCCATCTCAGTCTTGAAAATACTTAAGAACCCAGTCTCGATTGTGTGGTGCTGGAAAAGCACAGCAGGTCAGGCAGCATCAGAGCAGCAGCAGAAGCGATGTTTTGGGCATAAGCCCTTCATCCTGATGAAAGGCTTATACCGAAATGTCACTTCAACTCTCAACTCTGATTTCCAGACATCACTTTCACCAAGAACCCAGCCTCAACTGCCCTCTGTGGAAAAGAATCTCAGATTCACTACCCACTGAGAGAAGAAATTCCTCATCTGTCAGAACAGGGTCACCTCTCATTCTTCTGCACTCCAATAAGTATAGGCCTCTCCTCACAAGACAGTCCCTCCATATATGGAATCAATCTAGTTAACCTTCTCTGAACTCCTGCCAATGTCAGTATATCTTTCCTTAGACAAAGGGGATTAAAACTATTCACAGTATTCCAGCTGAGATCTGATCAGTGCCTTGTATAATTTTAGCAAGACCTCTCCACTTTTGTACTGCATTCCTTTTGAAATAAAGGACAAAGTTCCATTTGTCTTTCATATTACATGATGAACTTGGATGCCAGTTTCATATGATTTTTGGATAAGGATTGCTAAATCACTCAGTGCCATTGCTTTCTGCAGATTTTCTCCATTTAAACAATACTCATCTCCTCTATGCTGCCCGTAAAAGTGTGTTACCTCCCATTTTCCCCACATTAAGAAACAAGACATAAGAGCAGAATTAGGCCATTCAGCCCCTCAAGTTGTCTTTGCCATTTGACCATGGCTGATATGTTTCTCAACCCCATTCTCCTGCCTTCTCCCTGTAACCCTTGCCTATTCATCTGTCTTAAAGACGCTCAATGACTTGGACTTCCCGCGTAGATGTGACAGTCAAGGCGGCACAATAATTCATTTTCTTCCACTGGAGGCTCAGGAAATTTGGCATATTCATAAGCATCCTCATCAACTTTTACCAAATCACCATTTAAAGCATACTGTCCAGGTGCGTAACAGCCTGGTACGGCAACCCCTCTGCCCAGGACTGTAAGAAACTACAAAAGGTTGTGTGCACAGCCAAACCATCACAGATACCATACTATCATCCATTTATACAGCTTGTTGCCATAGAAAGGCTGCCAACAAAGACCCATCGTACCCCAGTAATGCTCTCCTAGAATCATTTCCGGATACAGAAACTTGAACACATGCAGCAGCAGGTTCAGGAAGAACTTCCTCCTGGCCTTTCTAAGAATGAGGAATGGACTCTCTAGCCTCAAATAATGCTGATCTTGCTAATGTTGATCTTGCCTAGGGCATGCCCTATGCGACATAACCTGTGTGTCTCTAAGTTTTGTTTTCACCCTATGATCTGTATGTCCTTGCTGCCAATACTACTCATTAACTAAACTTTTCACTGTACTTAAGTGCACGTGACAATAAATAAATCAAATGGCTTGCCTTTTATTTGGGCAAAGGGAAAAAGATTGAAAATGGAGAGAAGTCAATGATCTAATTGAATTGTTGAAAGGACTCTATGACTGAATGGCCTGCTCCTGTCACACCGATCTACAGATTATTATGAAGCATTACCGAGTAATCCATAGTGCAGTATGATGTTTCTACCACTAGATGGCACAGTAACAAGGAACAACACAAGGTCATGAGGCCTAATGGGTATAAATATTGTGGATAGACAAGCAGGAGGTTGGAAGAACACAGCAAGCCAAGCAACATCAGGAGGTGGAGGCCAGAAATCGAAAGTATAAAACAGAAATGGCAGCTACCACTCAGTGGAATCAGAAGAACTACAGTGATTGAAGGTGATGGATCAACAGTATCTCTTCCAGCAGAAGCAGGAATGGATGAAGTAAATGCTGGCCCTGCCAGTGACACTCACATCAGAACAAATTTGTTAAATCAACACCAGTGGAGAAAGAATGAGCATTAATGTTTCAGATCAGGGCCTGGGTAGGTCCACTGCTGGTTCAGTGCTGGGACCTCAATGGTTTATCATTTACTTAACACTTAGATCAAGTCATAGAAGGTATAGATGCCAAATTTGATAATGACACAAAGATAAGGGGGAAGCTAAGTTCTGAGAGGATGCAAGGAGGCTATACAATGATAAAATATATATTTAGGTTAGGTGAGTGGACAAAGTTTTAGGAAATAGAGTGTAATGTGGGAAAATGTGAAACTGTCCACTTTGATAGGAAGCACAAAGCATATTATCTTTACTAATTGAGATCAGGGAGTCCTGGGATGCAGAATCCCAGTGCATAAAATACAACATCACGGAGTAGGTACAGCAAGCAATTAGGACAGCTAACAGATTATCATTAGTATGAGAGGAACTGAACACAAAATTTGAGGTTTTGCTCAAGTTACACAGGGCATTGGTGAGATCACATCCAGAGTACAGTATTAATCACCTCAATTAAGCAGGAATGTTAATGCACTGGAAACAGTTCAGGGAAGGTTTATTTCTGGACTAACATCTGGAATTCACGGATTGTTATATGACAAAAGGTTTGATTCATGTTCTCTGGAGTTGAAAAGATTATGAGATGAACCAATTGAAATATATAAGATTCTGAGGGTTCTTGATAGGGTAGACAGGGTCATCATTTTATAGGGGAATCTACAAACAAGGATCATTGTTTTAAATAGCTGGCCCTTGCTTTCTAAACAAAGACATTTTTATCTCCGAAGTCGTGAATCTTTGGAATGCTCTTCCTGAAATGGTGGCTCTTCAAATATTTTTAAGGCAGAAATCAACAGATTCTTAAGCAAGGGGGTGAAAGGTAATCAGGGTAGGCATAAATGCAGATTTGAGGTTATAATCAGATCAACCATGAATGACAGAGCAGGCTGAATGGCATACTCATGTCATGAGGTGTGGCTGAGAACTCTATCTGTATTCAATAGAATTTAGAAGGGTGAGAGGAATGTCATTGAAACCTCCAGAATATTGAGATCTGAATAGTGTGGACGTGGAGGAGATGCATCCACCAACTGGAGAGATTAGAACTCGAAGGCACAGCTTGAGGATAACGATATAACCCTTTCAAATTGAGAGGAGGAGGAATTTCTTCAACCAGAGGGGTGAGTTAATCTGTGGGACTTATTGCTATAGAAGACTGTGGAGGCCAAGTAAGTTTGTAGATTTAAGACAGAGATAGATAGGTTCTTGATTAGTAAGGGGAACAAGGGTTATGGCGAGAAGGGAGGAGAATGGGGTTGAGAAACGTATTAACCATGATCAAATAGTTGGGCAGACTCAAAGGGCTGAATGGCCTAATTCTGCTTCTAATTCTTATGATCTTAAGATCCTGCTCCTGGATCACAATGTTAAATTCAACCAGAACAAGTACAAGTGAATTCTGGGAGAAAGTGAGGACTGCAGATGCTGGAGATCAGAGCTGAAAATGTGTTGCTGGAAAAGCGCAGCAGGTCAGGCAGCATCCAAGGAACAGGAGAATCGACGTTTCGGGCACAAGTCCTTCTTCAGGATTCCTAAAGAAGGACTCATGCCCAAAACGTCGATTCTCCTTCTCCTTGGATGCTGCCTGACCTGCTGCGCTTTTCCAGCAACACATTTTCAGCAACAAGTGAATTCTGGCACAGCGATCCAATTAATGGGGCTTGTACTTCAGTACAATCGGATCTTGGGTGTAATGCAGTAAACTAAGGCAGCACAAGAGAAGGGCTCAACAAAACAAGACGGCTATTGCCAAAAGTCCTCTCTTCAGCTGATTCACTTCCGCAATTCAACAAAATTATTTTGATGCCAAAGAAAAATACTTAGATAGTTCAGAACTTGATTCCTGCATTGCTGAAAAGATGCAAGCTTTCTAATTTTATTTTTGTCTTACGCTTGGGACAGACACAAGAATTCCAAATTTCATAGAGGCAACAATTCATACCAGATAGGAAAAGTGTGGATTGGTTCAGAACACTCTTGCCAGCCAATCAGAACTGACTCAGGAGACAGCGCGATTGAGAAGCACATCATAGAGTTTTTACAGTCTTAAGGAATGGAGGGAAGGGCTTCAATGATGACATGAAACATACGAAGGAGAGACAAGAGAACTGGAGGTGCACAGTGGTCCAAGAATGTTCAAGAGTTGGTGGGGGTGACAATAATAGGGAGACACCATGGCCGATAATTATCAAGAATTGAAATTTGACTTATTCAGTTTCCTAATTCAGGTGCAAAAACCAAATTGCAGCATTTTACACTGAGTGTGGCTAACGTGCTAACATTGTACGTAGTTTGATCAGAGAAGTGATCTCAAATGCCTGAAAGGGCAGAAGCAGATTCAACATCTTTAGAAAGGCAGGTGAATAAGTACTCAGGAATCTCCACTAATCTTGGTCTTCATGCAATTCTAATCATAATCTCTCCATCACTGGCTGTGCCTTTCACTGCCTTAACTCCAAAGCTTTGGAATGCCCTCTCAAATATCTTTATTGCACTTTCCAGCTTTAAGATACTCAAAATCTAACTCTTTGATCAAGTGTTTGGTCATCTGACATAATACCTCCCCTAAATGGCTCGGTGACATACTTTAGGTTTTACAACAGCTACGCTGAAAATCATTTATTAAAGGCTATATCAGTTGTTTCATGACTAGTTCTTGCCTTTCAATAGTCAAATTGTTGAGAAAAATCAACAAGTTTATCTGTATGCGATTGTCTATATTAACACTTGTGTAAGAGTAAAAATGATGAGAAGGCTAATTAAAACTGCAACAAAGACAGAAAAAGTGGTATATCACAGTCAAATTGTTATGTTATAGCTCATAAGTATAATATTGCAGGTTTGGAAATCTGAAACAGAAAATGCTAGCAGTCCTTATAGAATCCATGGAATCTCTGCAGTGTGGAAACAGGCCCTTCTGCCCTACAAGTCTACACTGACCCTCCAAAGAGTATCCCACCCAAACCCATTCTCCATTAACTCTACATTTACCCCTAATCTACACATCTGTGCATACAATGGGCAATTTTAGCATGGCCAATTCACCTAACCTGCACATCTTTGGATTGTGGGAGGAAACCAGAGCACCTGGAGGAAACCCACTCAGACACAGCAAGAATGTGCAAACTCCACACAGACTGTCGCCAGAGGCTGGAATCGAACCTGGGTCTCTGGCGCTGTGTGGCCGCAGTGCTAACCACTGAGCCACCGTGCCGTCCAACTGTAGGTTAAGTATCTCTGGAAAGAGAAAGAGTTAATGTTTCTGTTTATTTAAATTTTGCCCCAATTTCCCAGGAGAATGCAATAGGCAACTTGCACTTTTTGATCTTAGTTGATCAACTGCATGCAGCACTTATTTTAGTGTTTGTGGAACAATACAGAGTCTTCAGATAAGGATTACCTTATCAGGGTGAAATTGCTTTGCTAAAATATAAATATAAAAACAACTTGAAAAATTTGCCCTTTTGCTACCCAAAGATTTCACAGGATGATTAGTATATTTAAAATTAATTCAGAACAAAAACATGTGGAAATGGAAATCACAGTTTCTCGTGATAGAGGAGTTAAGAATTGGGGGCATAAACTCAAGGTTAAATGTAAAATTTAGAGCATAGGAAAATTTCTTTCTACAGAGCTGGAAAATCGACATTTTGGGCAAAAGCCCTTGAAAAGCCTTTCCTGATGAAGGGCTTTTGCCCGAAATGTCGATTTTCCCGCTCCTTGGCTGCTGCCTGACCTGCTGTGCTTTTCCAGCACACACACTAATTTTGACATTAAATAAAACAGGTCTTTAGGATAGATATTTTCAATCAAACTGCTCAGGTGTGTTATGACACACTTCTGGGACTTGAACCTCCTGGTCCAGAGATAAGGACTCTATCACTATGCCATAAGAACACTATCAACTGAGAACTGGATGCAAATGTCAACTCATGCAAGTTGAGCTGAATAATCTGTTTCTGAATTGCAATTATCGACAAGTTTTCATTACAAATCGAGTTATCTCTAACAACAAGAAACAAACTAAATCAATTGCAATGGCCGCTGATTGTGGGACGACGAACAGCCAATCGAGAATGTTCTGCTGTTGATTCTTTTGCATTTGGGTAAATAAAGACTTTAACCCTCAGTTGAAAGAGAAGGCATCTTCAACAATGCTGCACTCTTATCAGCACTACACTTTCAAATGTGATTTTTGCAGTTCAGCTCGAACTCATGACTTTCTGACTCAAGGTCAGATATATTCCCTTTCAAGCCAAACTGACACCAGTACAAACAAGTTACGTGGTCAAGACAATTTTACTCCAAAGTTTAAAATCTTATGGACACAATTGCTTGAAGATAAATCTCCCAATAAAAATTTCTGCGTGATAATGGAGGGCTAATCACAAGCAGAAAAGATAGAGGTTCAGTGACAACAACTTTTTTTAAAAAAAACTTTCATCGCTACATTGCCTTGAACGCAGGCAAATGTCCCACAGCACTTCACAGTAGTGTAGTTAAACAAGCATGGCCAAATGAGATGAGGGTAAAACTCATGCAAAGGTAACCAGTACAGCACAGCCCCTCAGCACATTTACAACAGGCAGTTACCTAAATTAACCAAAAATAATTAATCACTTGCATTAAGGTCAATGTCAAAATTGCTGGTTGTGATGCTTGAAGTGCTCAGCTTAATTTGGACTGAAACAGCTGTGCTTACTCACATTAATGCCTTGTTTAGATGCACTGATGCAAGAAGTAGTAAATAGTACCCAATTCAAGTGCAATGAAGCAAACGCAATCCCAAGTAAATAAAATAAATAAAGCCAGAGTCGATGTATTACATGCAACATTGTCGGTTTTCTTCAGAGGTAATCTGGAGGGCTTATAAGGCTATGAGAACTTCCACAGGAATCCCCTGTTAATTCAGAATGCATTTTGTGTTTTTTCTTTTACCTATGTCGCCCCTCACTGTGAAGTACTGAGAGAGGTGACAGTACAGGGAACAAAACAGAAACACCATCAGCACCAGTCTGGTTATGATTGTGAAATCCAGTGAGATAGTCTGTTAGCCAGTGAAGGGGAAGAAGATGGTTCAGAGATAGTTTACCCTGATCACAGTCAGAGAGAACTTAATTCCTGACTTTGATATTTCCAATCATAAACATTTAAAAGTAAACTGCTGGACAATGTTTGTTTTATTTATTCTTTCATGAGATGTGGGCATTGCTAGTATGGTTGAAAAAAATGTGGTGCTGGAAAAACACAGCAGGCCAGGCAGCATCCAAGGAGCAGGAGAATCAACGTTTCGGGCATAAGCCCTTCTTCAGCTAGCATGGCCCATATTTAATTGCACTAATTACTCTTGAAATGAGTGGCTTGCTAGAGTCAACCACATGGTTATGTATATGGAATCACAATGAGGCCAGACCAGATATACAGAGCAGATTTTCTTCCCGAAAAGATAATAGTGAACCAGATAGGTTTTTAAGAAGGCAATCAATGCTGATTTCATGGTCACTATCACCAAGATTAGATTTAATCTCCAGATTTATTAACAATTTAAATTCCACCAGTGAGATTTGAATTTGTCTACCCAGAGCATTAGCAAAGGCCTCTGGATTATTACTCAGTCACATTACTATTATGCCACTATCACCCCACCATAATGGCAAACTCAAGTCATGAAAAGGTGCGGAACAAAGATACAAGTGCAAAATGTTTACACAATCTGCTCATTTTCCCTGGAGGTTGCACAGGTGCCCTTGTGACGGCACGTGAAGTGCGGTTTGTACAGTTGCTTCAAAATCTCAAAAATCTCAGGGGAATAAAATTGATCTGGCATAAAATTGAGCAGAGTAACAAAAATAGACTTTCAATTTATTCTTATCTAGTAACGTGCAACTTATGAATAAGCCACACAGCCCAACAAGTATATGTCGATGCTCACACAAACATCCTCCCACCTATTTAATTGTATGCCAACTCGTCCTTCTAGTTCTTTCGCCTCAATGTATTTATCTAGCTTCCTATTAAATGCATCACCTCTAATAAATCTGCAGAGATAGGTTAGATTAAGGATGGATTGAAGAACCAGACGATTTAAAATTTAATGCTTTGGACATCAGTCGGCATCAATCAATATGCGAGGAATAACATGAAAATTGAACTTTGGGTGGAATGAGAAGTAGGTGATGACGTTCTGAGTAAACTGAAGATTTTGATCAGTGTAAAATGGGAGGTGACTGAAAATAAAAATAATCTTTAAACTCTCAGGATTCTAGGTCTGGTTTTGCATAGGTGAAACTTGACTATGGATTAGTGGTGCTGGAAGAGCACAGCAGTTCAGGCAGCATCCAAGTAGCTTCGAAATCGACGTTTCGGGCAAAAGCCCTTCATCAGGAATAAAGGCAGAGAGCCTGAAGCGTGGAGAGATAAGCTAGAGGAGGGTGGGGGTGGAGGGAAAGTAGCATAGAGTACAATGGGTGAGTGGGGGAGGGGATGAAGGTGATAGGTCAGGGAGGAGAGGGTGGAGTGGATAGGTGGAAAAGGAGATAGGCAGGTAGGACAAGTCCGGACAAGTCATGGGGACAGTGCTGAGCTGGAAGCTTAGAACTAGGGTGAAGAGCTACAGGGCAGAGGAAATGACCTGGGAGTTGCAGTGGGAGAGGGACTCCCTGAGATTCTTGTAGAGAGAGCAGGAAAACTTCTTCAAGGCAGGCATCCTTGCAAGAGGATTCGCAGTAGGGTTAAAATCAACGAGGTAAAAGGATGCTGCCTGAACTGCTGTGCTCTTCCAGCACCACTAATCCAGAATCTGGTTTCCAGCATCTGCAATCATTGTTTTTACCTCGTTGATTTTAACCCTACTGCGAATCCTCTTGCAAGGATGCCTGCCTTGAAGAAGTTTTCCTCCTCTCTCTACAAGAATCTCGGAGTCCCTCTCCCACTGCAACTCCCAGGTCATTTCCTCTGCCCTGAAGCTCTTCACCCTAGTTCTAAACGTCCAGCTCAGTAACTGTCCCCATGACTTGCCCGGACTTGTCCTACCTGCCTATCTCCTTTTCCACCTAATCACTCCACCCTCTCCTCCCTGACCTATCACCTTCATCCCCTCCCCAACTCACCCATTGTACTCTATGCTACTTTCTCCTCACCCCCACCCTCCTCTAGCTTATCTCTCCACGCTTCAGGCTCACTGCCTTTATTCCTGATGAAGGGCTTTTGCCCGAAACGTCGATTTCGAAGCTACTTGGATGCTGCCTGAAAGACCTGCTTTCTATTAGTCTTCTTGATTGCTTTCTATGCTTTATGATTTGTACACCTAGACCACCATTGTGTCTAACATCTTACCAGTTCCAAAGGATGCTGTTCTATCCCCAAGTAAAAGTGGATGAAATTGCACTTGTCTGAATTGAAATCCATTTGCTACAGTTTCTCATTCTATAAACATCTCCTTCCTGCTTGTTCTTTTTAAAAGCTGGAGAGGTCACGACACAAATGCAGATATTCTGCCATTTAAATAAGTTACAAATACAGACAGATTAGACAGTTGTGACTAATTATACAGCATCTGTACGAGTGGAACCAAGTCTACTTTGGTGACATCTCTGCCAGACATTCTTAGAAGCCACATCATTTTCAGTTTGCAATCTGCATCACAGGCAAATTGGTTTGATGAAAATTTGTGACTAAATTATTGGGGAGATGCCATTGTGCAATCTAACAGCATGGCTCTTGCATTCATTCAGTACTTTAAATTAAAGTAGAGTGCGCTTGTTTTTCAAAGAATAAATTTAGTAAAATGTTAATGACAAAAGTTACCACTCCCAACCTGGAAATTCAAATAAAAGGTTAACAATTTGAGGGATTATACTGTTTTACATACTGCCTGACCCCTCAAGTGTTCAAGTTATAATTTATTTTATTTCAGAGGTAAGCTTCGTCAGTAAAGCACACAATTTACTCAACTACAGTGAAAGTCACAGAATCGCAGAATTGATACAGTGCAGTAAAGCTATTTAGCTTACCCGATCTGCACTGGCTCTTTAAGCATTTAAACTTGGTGCTAATCCCCTGCCTAACCAATAACCCTGCACTGTGTTATGACATGGTTCAACAAACCTGGAATTCATTTATAGCATGGGGATTTCTTGGTTCCCAAAAGTAGTAAATCTTTATTTAAATGAGAAGATAGGGGTTTTCTTATTAATGGGGTCCAGCTATAAAACATTTTAATGTGATGGATCTTAACAGCCATGTTATAGTCATACAACACGAAACAGACCCTTCCATCCATCTCGTCCATGCTAAACAATTTTCCCTAAACTAAGCTCGTCCCATTTGCTTGTGTTTGGCCCATATTCCTCTCCCTCTCAACCTTTCCTATTCACATTACAGTCCAATTATCTTTTAAAATTTTGTAACTGTATCCGCATTGACTACTTCCTCGGGCAGTTCATTCCACGGACATGCCTTCTGTATGAAAAATTTGTCCTTCAGGTCTCTTAAATCTTTCTCCTATCTCCTTAAAATTATGCCCTCAACTTTGAACTCCCCTAGGTGTTATGAAAGACTACCACTGTATAACTACAACTCATTTATATTTCAAAGCCTTGAATGTGACTATTTTTTAAAAAATCAAACATGCACATGCAATTAAGCTACTTAAATTCCATTGATAAGGAATAAAAATATTTTCTACGACAGAAAAATAACTCCACGCAAATCACTTACATCCATGACCAAAATACTGTTAAGGATTATCTGCTGGAAGATGATTATCTAAGCTCTTTACAGATGTAACAACTACTCAAGTTCAACTGAATCAACATGGCACATCTACCAGCACCAATCTTCATGTGATCAAAATAGAACGACTATTTTTGCTGATTTGTCCAGCATGCTGCCAGTTTTAACTGGTATTGAAACACTACACTGCTATGCTGAGCTAATATTTACAGTGTCACCAGATTATTACACTGGTTTTAGATACAATAAACTGAGGTCCAAGCTCCTCTGAAAATAGATGCAGCTAGCTCTTAAATCGATTCCTTTACAAGTCTTTTGTTTCATACGATGGCCACCAATTACCAACACTTAATTTCCCTTTTGAGTTTATTTGTCAACATAAATAAATAAAAATCGAAGTCTGTTCAATACAGTTGCTGAGAAATTGAGAATCCCACAAAAGTCAACTTTTACTGGAAACTGAGTTTATACTCTTTTTCACCAGGACACACTGTACATAAACCAATTCACATTGAGCACATTTACATGTAGAATATTTAGAAATAGCATTTTTAGAAGGTAAAGGGCAAGGAAAATAAGCAGATGCAATATTTAAGAGAGGTTAATTTTTTTTTAAATCCTCTTAAACACAGGTCAAACTTTTTTTTTGAACGCTATCCCCCTACACAAAATAAACACTTCATCTGAAGAGACATGGAAAATAATCTCAAGTGCCCACTTGGTCTGTGCAAACTTAAGAAATAGGAACAGGAATAAGTCATCAGTCTCCTAAGCCTACTCTCATGAACATGGATTTGAATGTTACCAGCAAAGTCAGCATTTACTGCACACCACTTAAGGTACTAGCGATGGTTCTTAAATTGCTGAAGGCGAAAGTGAGGACTGCAGATGCTGGAGATCAGAATGGTGCTGGAAAAGGATTCCTGATGAAGGGCTTTTGCCCGAAATGTCGATTTTGCTGCTCCTCTGATGCTGCCTCATCTGTTGTGCTTTTTCAGCACCACTCTAATCTAAAATTGCTGAAGTCAATCTCCTGCATACAGATTTCCAGGTGCATGATCTGAGTTGCACTTCAAAAAAAAAGAAATTGTGCAAGTAAAAAGTATGTTTATTATAAACTGATTGAATCGTAAAGAATAAATGTACGGCAGCCAAATTTGCAGATGACAAATGTAACTGGAAAAGCAAGTTGCAAGAGGTACAAACAATTTACAGAGAGATATGAATTAAATAGGCAAAAAGTTGGTAGTAGTAATATAATGTGGAAAAATATGAAAATGCTCATTTTAGAAGGGAGGACAAAAAGGCAGAATATTATTAAATGGAGAAAAACTGCAGAAAGCAGCAACACAACTTGCAGCTACTTGCGCACAAAACACAAAAAAGTGCAGCGGGTAATCGGGAAGGCGAATGGAATATTGGCCTTTATTTCAAAGAAGCTGGAGTGTACAGTAGGGAAGTCTTACAGCAACTGTACAAGGTGCTGGTGAGACAACAGTGGACAGTTTTGGTCCCCTAAGATATTATTTCATTAGAGACATTTCAGGGAAGTTTCACTAAGATGATCCCCATCATGGAGGGATTGTCTTATGAGCAAAGATTAAACAGATTGGGATTCTGCTCACTGGAATTTAGAAGAATGAAAGGTGATCACATTGAAACATGTGGGATTCTTAAGGGGTTTGACAGGGTCAATGCAGAGAGGATGTTTACCCTATGGGAGAAATGAGGACCAGAGAGCACAGTCTCAAAATTAAAGGGGCAAGGCATCAATTTACCACTGAAATGAGGAAGAATTTATTTTGTTAGAGGATTGGGAGTCTTTGGAACTTCTTGCCAGAGACAGCTGTGGGAGCAGAGTCCTTGTATATAGTTAAGGCTGAAATATATTTTTGATCAATAGGGGAATCAATGGTTTTAGGGAAACCTGTGGAAAGTGGACATGAAGCATATTGAATCAGCCATGTTCCTACTAAATGGCATAGCAGGCTGGAGGGACCAAACTTTCTAGCCCAGCCACATCACCACCACTTCCCAATAAAAAACAAACACCACAGCGATCAATGAGATGGCTCATTTGAAAAGCTGAAGTAGGCAGTATGTTATATTGAAAATGTGTTGCTGGAAAAGCGCAGCAGGTCAGGCAGCATCCAAGGAGCAGGAGAATCGACGTTTCGGGCATAAGCCCTTCTCCAGGAAAAAGGGCTTATGCCCGAAACGTCGATTCTCCTGCTCCTTGGATGCTGCCTGATCTGCTGCGCTTTTCCAGTAACACATTTTCAGCTCTGATCTCCAGCATCTGCAGTCCTCACTTTCTCCTCCAGTATGTTATATTGCACAATGAGGGAAGCTTATCCTAGCATCAATGGTCTCACCAGGCAGAGTGGAAGGTGGGAACAGTTTTAAAATAAAAGCAGCTTACTGCTCCTGCTCATTGCTAATCGCTAATCAGAATGCAGAAGGATGGGACGGGGTGTGAATGCTTACAGAAGTGGGATGAAAACAAGCTCTGAACAACCTTGAAGGACAAGGGCAGCAGGTGCATGGGAACATCACCCCCTGCAAGAACCCCTCCGAGCCACTCACTATCCTGACTTGGAAATACATTGTCATTCCTTCAGTATTGCTGGGTCTAAATCTTGGAACTCCCTTCATAATAGCACTTTGGGTACCCCTACACCTCAAAGACTGCTATGATTCAAGAAAACAGCTCACCACAATCCTCTCCAGAGCAATTAGGGCTCAGCAATAAATGCTGGCTCAACCAACAATGCCCACATCTCATGCACAGAAAAAAATTCAATACCCAGAACAACGGATGAACAATAATAAAAGCAAAATACTGATGTTATGAAGATGTGGGTGTACTGTACCTTTACAAGTTAAAAGCTAACAGAACTACCTGACAGCACCAAGTGTTCTGAATAAGGTAACAATGTAACATTTGGTCGAAAGCTAAATTAGTTTGGTACTTGGAAATAACAAAACAGATTCGAATTAGGTCAGTTTAAGTAATACCTCAAAAAATACCAAAATCTAATCAAGTTTGAATTTAGTATATTCACAATCTTAAAAGCCAATAACACAATCCAATGCTTTGGGGGTATAAGACCGGGAAAAATTGAAAGGTTGGGAGGAGAACTGCTTGGCCAACAACATCTGCAGACTGCCTGGAGATTAGCTCTCTTAAAGATAGCTTTATCAATCTGTGACCTGTGAAGTATAATTCCTAAGAAGAAGAAAAGACGACACAGGAAGAGCCAAATAAAAGATTCGACAGCTGGCTGGTATTGAAAACTGGAATTTTTGGGGATTATATCGGACTAATAGTGTAGAAGATAAAAGCTAGGTTAGAGGAAGGAGGTGTAAATAGTTGTTAGTAATTATTCTCTGTTATACTTTAAGAAATAAAATGGTTAATTTTTTACTTTAAAATAGTTCTTGGCCTCTTAAGTTTTCACAGATTATCACAAGAGATAAATCTTTTCTGTGTTGCTGGTTTAAATTAAACAGGGGGGTTTACCCAGTTCAAAAGTTCAAAAATTCAAAAATAAAAAACAGAAAATGCTGAAGAACATCAGCAGGTCCAACAGAATCAATGGAGAGACAGAAGTTTTAATCTGACTTCTCCTGAACAAAGGCACGCTTGAAAATAATGGTTATTATAATGCTCGAAAAAGGAGAGAGGGAGCAAGTGGAACAGATGAAGGAGATGGTCAGAACAAAATTCAAAAAAGGAGTGTTAATGGTAGTAGTAAATTGATATTGATGCAAAATACCATTTAACTGTAGGTGTGAAGAAGTCAATAACAGATTGGATTTCCTGAGAGACACTGGGTGTGGGGGGTATTCAAAATGAAGGTCAGTGCTCATGCTCTGAAGTTACTAAACTCAATATTTTGAGTCCTAAAAATGTGGAAAATGAGGTATTGTTCCTCCAGCTTAGGTTGATTTTAGCTGGAGCACTACGACAGGACTTAGACTAAATTAACATGACGGTCAAGTGGTACACTGAAACAGCAAGCAATTGGAAGGTGGGAATAATTTTTATGGACAGAGTGGAGATGTTCTCCAAGCTGGTTACCCAATGTAGAGGAGACCTCATAAAAACCATATATTACACCATTTGTGATTGTATGGGGAGGTAGCATGGGAGATGAGGAAGCGTTAAGAGTGGGGGAAGATCAGACCTAGGTATCACGAAGGGAATGCTGAAAAAGGAGGGGGAGTAGAAGACATTTTTGGTTGTAACATCCTGCTGAATGATTCTTTAACTGCTGGGGCAAGGGGGATGGAAGGCAAGGACAAAAGGAACCATATTGTTGACTTGAAAGGGACAGAAGGGGAGGGGGGGGTGCGGTCACAGGGCAAAGTGCTGAAGGATGGGACAGGAGTCAAACACAGCTGATAACCCAAGGGGGGAATCAACCAGAGTAGTGGGAATCCACAACTGAGGGAAAAAAAGAGGACATGTCAGAGACACCCTTTAGAAAGTAGCATCAGATATAGAGAATCTGGGAAAATGAAATGGATTACTTACACGAAGTGCAAGTGAGAAAGTATAGTCAAGGTAAATGGAGTCAGCAAGTTTTCAACTACTCACACTTGCCCTTAGCACCCACCTTTGTTTTTCCTCTACTAGCTTCAGCACTTCCCTTACTGTTTGATGTGAACACCCTCTCAATCTGTTCCATTCATTCCTTCTCCCTCTTTGTCAACTGCTAGACCATCATTTTCTAGACACCTTCAATTTTGAAGGGGAGTGTATCAGCCTCAAAAGACTAACTCGGTTTCTCTCTCCATATATTTGGCCAGGTCTGTTGAGCTCTTCTAGCACTATTGTTTTTATAACTAAAAAGCAATGCCTACTTGGACAGAACTGAAGAGCAAACAGCAGAAATGCACCCCAGCATTAAGTAAATTCTTTGAACGCATTCAAAAGGCAAGCTTAGATTAGAAGGCAAAGTGAACTTAAACTAGAAAACAAAGACTCAAATGCACCAAATTCTCACTATTGATAGAAACCAGACTATTTACAGCATTGCAGGAAGCTGTCTGGTCTTCCTAAATCCTTATTTATACATTCATAGAATCCCTAGAGAGTGGAAACAGGCCATTCAGCCTATTAAGACCACACCAACCCTCCAAAAAGGGTATCCCACCTAGACCCATCCCATTCCTGTAACCCAGTATATCCCATGGCTAAGCCACCTAGCCTACACATCATCAGACATTATGGGACAATTTCCCAGGGTCAATCCACCTAACCTACACATCTTTGGACTGTGGAAGGAAACCTACACAGACAAGGGAAGAATGTGCAAACTTCACACAGGCAGTTGCCAGAGGGTAGATTCAAACCCAGGTCCCTGGCATTGCAAGGCAGCAGTGCTAACTATGCTGTCGTAGGAGAAAGTGAGAACTGCAAATGCTGGAGAGTCTGAGTCGAAAAGCATGGCGCTGGAAAAAGCATAGCTGGTCAGGCAGTATCCAAGGAGCAGGAGAGTCAACGTTTCAGGAATTAACACTTCATCAAGGCTAATGCTCAAAACGCGACACTCCTGCTCCTCAGATGCTGACCCTGAGCTGATGTGCTTTATCTAGCGCCACACTTTTAGATTGTGCTGCCTTTAAGCATCCTAAGAAAGATGTTTTTGCCTACAAAAGAAAAATACTGCAGCTGCTGGAAATCTGAAGGATAAACTCAAAATGGTCAGCAGGGTCCAGATTGTATTTGTGCGGAGAGAAACATTAAACATTACAGCGCAGTACTGGCCCTTCGGCCCTCAATGTTGCACCAAGAATTAACCTTTCAGATTGAACATCTTACATCAGAACAATGAGACTCTTGTATAATCTGTTACATCCAACATATCCTAATTCTGATGCAAAGTCACCGACCTGAAAAGGTTAAATCTGCTCCTCTTTGTACAGACAACTAGCCGTGCAACCTGCTGAGTATTCCAGCTTTTTATTACTTACAGTCAAATTAATAAAGGGATTTGTTGAGAGCAAATAGGAAAACCAGAATTATTCACTAACACGTGATTTGTTTCATAATCTTGTTTATCTACTTTAAAAGTAATTGTGCAATACCAAAACAATTTCAATTCCTTTATTTCAGTCCCTCGTGATATGATTTATTTGGCTATAAACTAGTTCAGCTCAAGATGAATGTCAACATTCACATAAGATCAAGACAGTAAGGTCCAATACATCTGACAATACCGCAACTTATTTTGTTCTAATATATTTCCATCAATATAAATTCTTAATTAGCACAATTATTCATTAATCCAAAGTTAAACTCAAAACAAAAATAAACTATGGATGCTGGAAATCTGAAACAAAATGCTGGAGGAATTCAGCAGGTCTGGCAGCATGTGCAGAGAGAGAAATAAACTGAATGTTGAGTCCAGTGACCCTTTGCCATCAGAAAAGAAGCAGTGATGGCATCCATGCAAAATGATGCATTCTGAAAGATGTTTAGGCGAGGAATACTTAACAGAAGCTTTGATCATAAAATCAGATATGAAAGAGGAGTAGGTCAACTGGCCTTTTGAGGTGGCCTCTTACCTCAATTCTATCTTCCTTTTCACAACTGGAATAACCATAGAATGCTGGCAGCCTTCCACCTGGGAAGTTGACAATCTAAACCATGGAGGTCAACACTTGCTAATCATCACCTGATGTGGCTCAGGAGCCCTACACTGACATTGCAGTTTCTGCCACATTTATTGCAGGTGAAAGTCTGAGATGTACAGCATTTGTTTTCTCCAAAAGCTCTTCTTAGTCCCTGAGGCTTTTGTTTCTGTACGCCTCTCCCAACTCCCCACAGAACTCCAGCAGTTAAAGCCTTCAGCAACTCTCCCCAGTCACTAGTGTCAAAACATGACAATATCATATCGCGCTGGCAGCTTAGATGACGCGGTGGCTAATTCATCAAACAGAAAGGTTTTGGGAATATGGCCATCACCCAGCTGATGAAAAGGCTGAGCTAGCACAGACGTTGTTGATTTACAGATCAGAATCTCTACAGTGTAAGCAGGCCATTTGGCCCATTGAGTCACAGTGACCTTCCAAAGAGGAACCCACCCCTCTACCCTATACCTGTAACCTTGCATTTACTATGGCTAATCCACCTAACCTGCACATCTGTGAAAACTACGGGCAATTTACTATGGCCAATCCACCTGACTTGCACATCTGTGGACTGCGGGGATAAACAGGAGTACCCAGGGGAAATCCATGCAGATTGTGCAAATACCACACAGTCACTAGAGAACGGAATCAAACTGGAGTCCCTGGCGCTGTGAGGCAGCAGTGCAAAGCATGAAGCCACCAGCCATCCAATGAGTGCCTGCTAATGAAATTAGAAATCTCCAAAATCTCCAAGTTGGTTGCTTTGTCTTACCAAGAGATGCCAAGGCCACAACTAAGACAGTGAAATGCAGAATATTGGAATTGTGTGTAATCATGGAACAATAGAAATAGTACAGCATAGAGGGGGCCCATTCTGCCCATGTTGTCCATGCCGACCCTTAAACACCCAGATGGTTTTCTCATCCCACCTTCTCTCACACGGCCAATAGCCCCACAGCTTACACCATTTTAAGGTGCAGATCTAGGTACTTTTCAAAAGTGTGTGTTTAGGGTCTCTGCCTCCATCCTCCATTTTGCCAGAGCGGCGAGGAGAGAAGGAGAGGTGAAGGGAGGGCTGCTGGGAAGGGCGAGTTTTCCCGCATTAAAAGCAACTTACCTCAGGAGTCAGGCCTCCATTTTGCCAGAGGAGCAAAAGACTTCTGGGAAGACATATTTGTGTGGTTGAGTTACCTGAAACACTACCCATCCTCCTCCTCTAACCAAAAAAAAAGGGCCTGTGCGCCAGATTGGTAAGGTAATGAGTTTTTTTTTAATTCCTTATGTTTTCATCAGTCTCTTTGGGAATTTAGAATAGTAGGAATGGAGGTTAGGGCAGTTGAATGTTCCTCCTGCAGAATGTGGGAGGTAAGGGTCACCACTAGTGTCCCTGCTGATTACATCTGCGGGAAGTGCACCCAACTCCAGCTCCTCGAAAACCACGTTAGGGAACTGGAGCTGGAAGAACTTCAGATCATTCAGGAGGCAGAGAGGATTATTGAGAGGAGGTAGTCACTCCTCAGTTCAAGAAAAAGGCAAATGGGTTACAGTCAGGGGATGGAAAGGGAACCGGCTGGCAGTGCAGGGATTCCCTGTGGCCATTTCCCTCAACAATAACTATACCGTTTTGGATATTGTTTGGGGGGGGGGGGGGGGGGGTGGGGGAAATGACTTACCAGGGGAAAGCAGTGTGGTACAGGGCTCTGGCACAGAGTCTGTCCCTGCTGCTCAGAAGGGAAAAAGGGAAGAGGAGCAGAGTAGTAGTCATTGGGACATAGTTAGGGGGACAGATAGGAGGTTCTGTGGGGACAAGAAAAACTCACGGTTGGTGTGTTGCCTCCCAGGTGCCAGGGTTTGTGATGTCTCTGATCGTGTTTTTGGGATCCTTAAGAGAGAGGGGGAGCAGCCCCAAGTCGTGGTCCACATAGGTACCAACAACATAGGCACCAACAACATAGGCAGGAAGAGAGATGGGGATTTAAGGCAGAAATTCAGGGAGCTAGGATGGAAGCTTAGAGCTAGGACGAACAGAGTCGTTGTCTCTGGTTTGTTGCCCATGCCATGTGCTAGTGAGGCAAGGAATAGGGAGAGAGAGGAGTTGAACACTTGACTACAGGGATGGTGCAGGAGAGAGGTTTTTGGATTCTTGGATAATTGGGACTCTTTCTGGTGTAGGTGGGACCTCTACAAGCAGGATAGTCTTCAGCTGAACCAGAGGGGTACCAATATCCTGGGGAGGATATTCGCTAAGGCTATTGGGGTGGGTTTAAATTAATGCAGCAGGGGGATGGGAACCAAAATTGTAGTTCAAGTATAGAAAAGGTTGAGAGTAGGGAGGTTCAAAATCAAGTTTCAGGGACGCAAGATGGCACCGGCAAGCAAGACGTTGGTTTGAAGTGTGTCTACTTCAACACCAGGAGCATCCGGAATAAGGTGGGTGAACTTGCAGCATGGGTTAGTACCTGGGACTTCGATGTTGTGGCCATTTCGGAGACATGGCTAGAGTAGGGACAGGAATGATTGTTGCAGGTTCCAGGATTTAGATGTTTCAGTAAGAACAGTGAAGATGGTAAAAGAGGGGGAGGTGTGGCATTGGTGGTCAAGGATAGTATTACAGTTGCAGAAAGAATGTTTAGGGACTCGTCAACTGAGGTAGTATGGGCTGAAGTTAGAAACAGGAAAGGAGGGGTCACCCTGTTGGGAGTTTTCTATAGGCCTCCGAATAGTTCCAGAGATGTAGTGGAAAGGATAGCAAAGATGATTCTCGATAGGAGTGAGACAGACAGGGTAGTTGTCATGGGGGACTTCAACTTTCCAAATATTGACGGGGAACACTATAGTACGAGTACTATAGATGGGTCAGTTTTTGTCCAGTGTGTGCAGGAGAGCTTCCTGACACAGTATGTAGACAGGCCAACAAGGGGTAAGGCACATTAGATTTGGTACTGGGTAATGAGCCCAGCCAGGTGTTAGACTTGGAAATAGGTGAGCACTTTGGTGATAGCGATCACAATTCTGTTACGTTTACTTTGGTGATAGAAGTGGGCAGCACGGTGGCACAGTGGTTAGCACTGCTGCCTCACAGCGCCGGAGACCCGGGTTCAATTCCCGCCTCAGGCGACTAACTGTGTGGAGTTTGCACGTTCTCCCCGTGTCTGCGTGGGTTTCCTCCGGGTGCTCCGGTTTCCTCCCACAGTCCAAAGATGTGCAGGTCAGGTGAATTGGCCATGCTAAATTGCCCGTAGTGTTAGGTAAGGGGTTGATGTAGATGTAGGGGTATGGGTGAGTACGCTTCGGCGGGTCGGTGTGGACTTGTTGGGCCGAAGGGCCTGTTTCCACACTGTAAGTAATCTAATCTAATCTAATCTAAAAGGGATAGGTGTGTACCACTGGGCAAGAGTTACAGCTGGGGGAAAGGCAATTACGATGTGATTAGGCAAGATTTAGGAAGCATAGGATGGAGAAGGAAACTGCAAGGGATAGGCACATTAGAAATGTGGAGCTTATTCAAGGAAAAGCTAAATGTGTGTCCTAGATAAGTATGTACCTGTCAGGGAGGGAGGAGGCTGTCCAGTGTGGGAGCCGTGGTTTACGAAGCAAGTGGTATCTCTAGTCAAGAGGAAAAGCAGGCTTATGTTAGGATGAGATGTCAAGGCTCAGTTAGGGCGCTTGAGGGTTACAAGGTAGCCAGGAAAGACCCAAAGAGAGAGCTCAGAAGAGCCAGGAGGAGACATGAGAAGTTATTGGTGGATAGGATCAGGGTAAACCCTAAGGCTTTCTATAGGTACTTAAGGAATAAAAGAATGACGAGAGTAAGATTAGGGCCAATCAAGGATAGTAGTGGGAAGTTGTGTGTGGAGTCAGAGGAAATAGGGGAAAACACTAAATGAATACTATTCAACAGTATTCACTCTAGAAAATGACAATGTTGTCGAGGAGATTACTAGACTAGGTGTGATTGAGGTTCACAAGGAGGAGGTATCAGAAATCCTGCAGAGTGTGAAAATAGATAAGTCCCCTGAGCCGGATGGGATTTATCCTAGGATACTGTGGGAAGCCAGGGAGGAGATTGCTGAGCCTTTGGCAGTGATCTTTAAATCGCTATTGTCTACAGGAATAGTGCCAGAAGACTGGAGGATGGCAAATGTGGTTCCCCTGTTCAAGAAGGGGAGTAGAGACAATCCTGGTAATTATAGACCAGTGAGTCTTACTTTAGTTGTTGGTAACGTGTTGGAAAAGGTTATAAGGGATAGGATTTATAATCATCTAGAAAAGAATAATTTGATTAGGGATAGTCAGCATGGTTTTGTGAAGGGTAGGTCGTGCCTCACAAACCTTATTGAGTTCTTTGAGAAGGTGACCAAACAGGTAGATGAGAGTAAACCGGTTGATGTGGTGTATATGGATTTCAGCAAGGTGTTCGATAAGGTTCCCCACAGTAGGCTATTGTACAAAAAGCAAAGGAATGGGATTGTGGGAGATATAACAGTTTGGGTCAGTAATTGGCTTCCTGAAAGACAGAGGGTGGTGATTGATGGGAAATGTTCATCCTGGAGTCCAGTTACTAGCGGTGTACCGCAAGGGTCGGTGTTGGGTCCACTGCTGTTCTTCATTTTTATAAACGACCTGGATGAGGGCATAGAAGGGGGGGTTAGTAAATTTGCATATGACACTAAGGACAGTAGAGTTGCGGATAGTAATGAAGGATGTAGTAGGTTACAGAGAGACATAGGTAAGCTGCAGAGCTGGGCTGAAAGGTGACAAATGGAGTTTAATGCGGACATGTGTGAGGTGATTCACTTTGGTCAGAGTAACCAGAATGCAAAGTACTGGGCTACTGGTAATATTCTTGGTAGTGTAGATGAGCAGAGAGAGATCTCAGTATTCAGGTACACAGATCCTTGAAAGTTGCCACCCAGGTTGACAGGGTTGTTAAGGCGGCATACAGTGTTTTAGCTTTTAGTAATTGAGGGACCGAGTTCCGGAACCATGAGGTTATGATACAGCTGTACAAAACTCTGGTGCAGCCGCACTTCGAGTATTTTGTACAGTTCTGGTCACCACATTATAAGAAAGATGTGGAAGCTTTGGAAAGGGTGCAGAGGAGATTTACCAGGATGTTGCCTGGTATGGAGGAAAGGTCTTACGAGGAAAGGCTGAGAGACTTGAGGTTGTTTTCGTTAGAGAGAAGGTGGTTGAGAAGTGACTTAATAGAGACATACAAGATAATCAGAGGGTTAGATAGGGTGGACAGGGAGAGCCTTTTACCAAGAATGGTGACGGCGAGCACGAGGGGGCATAGCATTAAATTGAGGGGTGATAGATATAGGACAGATGTCAGAGGTAGTTTCTTTACTCAGAGAGTAGTAAGGGTATTGAATGCTTTTCCTGCAATGGTAGTAGATTCGCCAACTTTTAAGTACATTTAAGTCGTCGTTGGATAAGCATATGGACGTACATGGAATAGTGTAGGTTAGATGTGCTTCAGATTGGTATGACAGGTTGGTGCAACATCGAGGGCCAAAGGGCCTGTACTGCGCTGTAATGTTCTAAAATGTTCTATGTTCTATCACCGGCCGAGGCAGTGAATTCCAGACACCTGCCACCCTCTGCATAATAAAGGTTTTTCCTTACATTCCCCATTAATCCTTCTGCCATTTAGCTTGAATCCAAACCCCCGTTTTAACTCTGTCAAGGGAAATAGGTACCTTCCGTCTACTCTACCACCACCCCTCAATTTTGTATACCTCAATCATGTTAGCTCTCAGTCTTTTATGTTCCTCTCCAATCAGCCCTGGCAACATTCTATTAAAATTTCTAAGCACACAACAGAGCAATTGCGTCCTTTCTGTAATGTGGTGACCAGATCTGCACACAATACTCCAGTTGTGACCTCACCAGTGTCTTATACAGTTTCATTATTATATGTCTACTATACCTCCACCAATGAAAGAAAGCATTCCATACGCCTTAATTATACCCTTATCTACCTGTACTGCTCCATTTGCACTTGCACGGAAATCACTCACTTAATGTACCCTCTCAGTATGTTCCCATTTATTGTGTATGCCTTTTTACAGTTTGACCTCCCTAAATGCATTACCTCACCCAGAGTTGAACTCAACCTGCCACATTCCTGACAATTCCAACAACTCATCTACATCATTTTGGAGCTTATAGCTATCTCTACACTATCCACAAAATGGCCAATTTTTGTGTCGTCTGCATATTTCTCAATTGTGCCACCCCATATTCAAGTCCAACCTTTAAATGTATAAGACAAACATCAAGGATCCCAACACGGAGGCCTGTGGAATAGTTTGAAATACCTTTCCATTCACAAGGAAAGTCAGTCATTGACCGTTATTCTTTGTTACCTGTTACTAAGCCAGCTTTGGATCCAATTCAACACATTACCTATCTCCCACTGGTTTTTTCTTTTTTCGACCAGACTGCCATATCACACCTTGCCAACTGCCTTACTAAAATCCATGTACACAACACTTCTCACATTGAATTCTTTGAGGAAGTTGCAAGGAGGATCAAATTTGTAAGGTATGACCTTCCCCCTAACAATGCCATGCTGACTATCCCTGACTAGTCCATGCCCTTCTAAGTAACAGTTTATCAATCTCTCAGTATTGATTCTAACAATTTGCCCATCACTGGAGTGTGTGTATCTGGCCTAAAATTGTTTGGCACTTCCTTAGTACCCTTTTTAAACAATGGAGCCATATTTGCATTCCTTCAGTATTTTACCTGTGTCCAGTGAAGATTAGAAACTAATCTTCAGAGCATCTGCTAGTTCTTCCCTGACCTCCACCACTATCCCAGGAAACAATCTATCCAGCCTTGGCGACTTATACTTCAAAGGATTCCAACTCCTCTAACATATCTCTTGTTATGATTACTTTTTAAGAATTCACACTGCCCCTCTTGGATTACTCTATCTACATCATCCCTTTGTAAATATGGAGACAAAAATAAATTCATTTAAAATTTTCCAATATCCTTAGCATCTTCACCCAAGTTCCCTTTTTCATCTCTGATAAGTCCCTCACTATCCTTTTGCTCTTTATATACTAGTTAAACATCTTTGGGTGTTCCTTTACCTCACTTGCTAACATTTTTCATACTCTTTCTTTGACTTCCTGACTTTTTTATTTCACTTGATCCCTGTACTTTCCACACAGACCATTTCTATTGCTTGATCTTTATATCGAATATGATAGATTCTCCTGTTGCTTTTGACATTCATTAGGCCAAATCTCAACTTGCATAACAGACTGAAAAGACTCATGAAGTCAGCATTGGGAGTCAGATGGAAGCATAGGCCTTGCACCATACTCACTTGTCTTGACCACGCTCGTTTGATGACAGAAACGTCTCCATTTGGATCTTAGTAAAATGCTATCCTTACTACTTACCATGTGAGTTCATATCTGCCATCCTGACAGCAGCTGCATACCATCTCAGGCTGAGGTGAAGGATGCTTGGAGACGAAATTCTACAAGGCCTTATTCATCACAGCTAGTGACTTTGATCAGGCCAACTTCAAGAAAGTCTTACCAAAATACCACCAACGTGCCTCCTGTCCCCGAGGACTGAACATCCTTGACCATTGCAACACAACTAAAGAAGCCTACCACTCAATACTCTGCCCACACTTTGTAAAATCAGATCACAATGCTGAGCACTTGCTAATGAAGTCCGTGATGGTGTGGCATACCCATCTCGGTTGTCCGCTGAGTTTTTGAGTATGGTCCAGGCTACCAATTTCAAGCAGTCCTGGAGAAGCTCTTCTGCTGCCTCAGATCAGCACTGTACTACTTTCTGTGATGGGTCCTCTTCTTTCAACTTCTGCTTGTAAGTTGGAAGGAACAGGTCCACAGTGAACACCATCTCCTTGCCCTACACTCATCCCTGGAACATATGGACAATAAAGGGTACCAATATCACAGCTCCACCTTCAACACTATAACCCCAAACAAACAGGTCTCAAAGCTTTGAGACCTATGTCTCAGCTCCGCCCTCTGCAAGTGGATCCTCAGCTTCTTGACCCACAGACTGCAATCTGTGAAGATAGACAACAGCACCTCCTCCGTGATAATCCTTAACACCGGCACCCCCCAAGATTGTTTCTCACCCCCTTACTGTACTCCCTGCACACTCATGACTGTGTGGCTAAACTTCATACAAAAGCCATATAGAGGTTCCCTGATGACGACACTGTTTTAGGCTAGAAATCAAACAACGATCAATCAGAATACAGGAAGGAGATAGTGGGCTTGGTGTCGTGGTGCAATGATAATAATCGCTCTCTCTCAATGCCAGCAAAAGAACTGATTATTGACTTCAGGAAGAAAGGAGGACACATCCTGATCTAAATTAATGGAGCTGAGGTGGAGAGGGTCAAAAGCCTCAAGTTCCTAGGAGTGACAATAACCAATCTGTCCTGGGCCTCACATAGATGTGACAGTCAAGAGGGCACAATAACACCTATTCTTCATAAGGAGATTAAGGAAATTCAGCATGTCCATGAGGACCCTCATCAACTTTTACAGATACATCATAGACAGCATTTTATCTGGGTACATAACAGCTTGGTGTGGCAACTGCTTTGCCCAGGACAGCAAGTTGTGTACCCAGCCCACACCATTACATAAGGCAACCTCCCAAAGGGCTCCATCTACCCTTCTCGTTGCCATAGAAAGGCTGCCAAAGGTCCCTCCCACTTCAGTAATACGCTCTTCAGTCAGGTAGAAGATTACAAAAGCTTGAACACATGTACTAACAGATTCAAGAACACCTTCTTCCCTGCTGTCATTAGATTGCTGAATGGCCCTCTCTAATTTCAATCTAATGTTGATCTTGCTTTTTTGCACATCCTGTGCAGTTGTAACCTCGTATGTCTCGTTCTGTCTAAACACCCTTTGGTCTGTATGTCCTTGTATGTTATGATCTGCTTGTACTGCTTGCAAAACAAAGCTTCTCACTGTACATGTGACAACAATAAATCAAATCAAGATTATTTCTTCCATGTATTTTGATCAAACTTGTAAATCTAAGGTTAACTTTCAGGATGTCTCAATACCCAAGGATGGCCCTCTAGCAGTATAGTTTCTCGCACTTAGTTGGCTATAGATTACAATTTTTGACATATGGGAATGCTCCATGTGAACTACATGACTGACCAGTGGAATGGAGCTCTGGTGAGCATGCTCTTGGTGCCATGTATACAGTACTTTGGTGCTGGAGATTTTGACCTGCCAGCTGACAATGCAAATAGACCTTCCACAGTGAAGATAGAATGCTTCTAGTAGCTAGTTATAAGGTTGACAGTTTGTTCAAGTCTCGCACTGTAAAGAAGTGATCAAAACCCACAGCAATATGATAGACTCTTAGTGCTCTTTGGAAAATAAATCATAGTCTAGCCAGCAAACACCTTCATCGCATACACAAATATAAACAATTAAATATCCCATGAACATCGTCCTTCCTGTTGCTAATGATCCCCACAGAATCACAAGCATTCCCCCTCCCCCCACCTTCTCAATAAGCACTGATACTGCTAAGACATCAAAAGCAAGTTATTTTTGTTTTGTTAATAAAACCAGACAAAGTCAAATATCAATTTAAGATATGGAAATACAGACACTAAAAATTAAGGAGGAAGTAAATTCCATTATATATCTCCTGTCACAACCTTAGGACATTTCAAAACACTTTACAGCTAACTGAACATTATACCAATGACTACACAATGTAAGAACATGGGCAGCTAATTTACATGTAATACAGTCTCCCAAACAGCAATGCAAAGATGACGTCAATCAACAGACAACTGCTGGCTAGGATTCCATGGAGACCTCCCCTGAACTTCTTGAAATGATGCCATGCAATATTCTACATCCACCTGGGAATACAGCCAGTGTCTATTAAATAACTGCTTAGAGCTGACAGTGTGGCTTTCCACCAGTACTGCATAGGGAATGTCAGTCTAGACTAAGCCATAATGACACAGGGGGAGACCATTCAGTCCACTGAATCTTTGCTGATTTCCCATGGAACAAATCCACTCAATCTCATTTCCCAGCTGGAAAAGTTTATTTTGGTCAAATGGCCATTCAACTTCTTTCTGAAATTATTCTCCAATTCTACCACAGAGATAGCATATTCCTGATCATTACCACTTCTTTGTCTATCTTGTCTTTAATCTACAAGGTAATAAACTCTTATCTACTCCAAGGAGAACAACCCAATTTCACCTCCCAGTTAGAATTCCTCAGCACTGGAATTATTCTGGAAAATCACCTCTGTACTCTCTCAAGGGGCCTCACATCTTCACTGAAGTGGGGTGACCAGAACAGGAAACAAAACTCAGGCTAACAACAGCATGCAACATGCCCGGCATTCAAACTGGAACTCCATCAATAAACACATCGATTTGGACCCCACTTACCAACCTCTGAGAAAAAGAACCGGAAATGATATCACCCACCTTAAGAGACCAAGACACATAAATAGAAAGTGGGACATAATACCAGTGCTTCACTGAAGGCCAACTGATGATGTTACCTAGCATGGTAACGAAACGTCTGAAAACAAATCTTCCAGCTAGGCGGGCAAACGTACAACCTGAGCTACAAATCTTCTCGAAAATCACAAGTAATACATTGAGGCATAATGATACTATGCCACATGACTAAGCACCTCATCGAAGTGGTTAGTTTTAAGAAGTGTCTTAAAGAAGGGAAGTGAAGTAGACAGGCAGAAGGGTATAGGGAGCAAATTCCAGAGTTTAGGTCATTGAAAACTGAAGAAGGTGTGGCCATCAATAGAGGAGAAACTAAAATTGGGAATTCTCAAGAGGCAGAAATGCAGAATTGTCATTGGATTGAAGAACAGAAGATTTATACAAGTACAGCATAATTTATCTGCATTCGTATCTCTATCAAGCTTCAGACCCCATATACTTTGCTTTCTGCTCTTAGCGTTATGACACCTTCAAAGTTCTACACACATGAATTCCCAGGTCCCTCTGTCTGAGCGTGGCTGCATCGAGACTTTAATCCATAAAATTTTGACTTGGAGGCAAGTGTGTCAACAACAGAGCTGAGGTTTATTATACATCTAATGTGTATTATTGCAACTAGATCATGGGAAATGGAAGGCAACTAATGTTGTACACAATGTTTATGATGTGGGCTACCCAGTTTGTATGATTCATTTTGATAGAACCAGAAATATTTACAATGTATTGTGACTCAGTGTTGGTTAAGCCCTTAGCTAAAGTGTTCCAAAACAAAAAGGCACTGCTAAACCTCCAATCCTGGCATGCAAATTTTGTAAATCCTTAACAGAACAAACAACACCTATAAGTTAGAAAAATAAATATAACATTAACACCCTGGGTCCTACAAATTTCAGAAGTGGACATTTAGAGAGTAAATCATTAAGGAGAGAACACTTTCCCTTAAGGGGATGCAGTTGCAGAGTGGTATTGCCAACAAACTAGTAATCCAGAGGTCCAAGTTAATGGTTCAAATCCCACAATGGGAGCTGGTGAAACATTTTAAAAATCTTTTTAGAAGTGTGGACTGAGATAAGAAAGAACTGTTTTGAATGCAAGAAACCTTTGGTTCAGCAAGAACAACCCAACAGATCCTGTAATCAAAGACTTCAGAACTATACTTGCAGGTTTTCTTCTGCCTATGTGATTATTTTTCTCCATACAGGTTTGTCTTCCTGTGTTTGTAAAGGGAAGTTTACAAGGGATTTAGAGTTTTAAGTTACAGAGTTTAATTGTTTACCTATAGCTCGAAACTAATGATCTACAATAAGTCATAATCCTTGTTAGGTACAGAAGCTTGGTACATGCCTATGAAACTGGGTCTGAAAATCAGGTTGTTGTGTATTTCTTTTTCCAGATGTAGTGGGATTGGATTTCCAGCACGCTACCCCAGTGAGTCATGACACACTGCAGCTGATATCCTAACTCATCCATCAAGCCATAACTGATGACATAAAGGCTTCCCTTCTGAAGTCTAAATGTTAAAGTCTCATTATTTTCCAAATCTGTCCAGGATCTCACTTGTTCTCTATCTTTGCAAAGTTCCTCCAGGACGACAGCTTTCCAAGATCTCTGTACTTGCAATTGTGGCTGTTTGCATATCTTCCAATTTCTATTACTAGTGCTAGTGACCATGCCTTCAGCTGCTTGGGTCCAAAACTTTGGAATTCCCTTCACAAATCCGTGGCTCTCTCTTTACTCCCTTTTTGCTAGGATGCTTTAGAAAACTGACCTCTCATCAAGTTTTGGTTGCCTGTCCTATTATTTTCTTATGTGACTTGAAAAGTTTTGTTTGAAAATAACTTTAGGATGTTTTACCGTGTTAAGAGTATTTACCGTATAAATACAAGATGCAGTTGCTGAATTGCTTAAATCAAGCCATTCATTTCTGGGGCTTGTGAGCTGCTCTGCCAGTAATTCTGTCATAAACAGAGAGTAGTTAATTATCATCACGTTACCTCTGTAAAATCACGTCTCCCAAATTCCCTGAAGTAATGCTATTTTTGGGTGATGTTTAGATATAGACATAATGGTACTAGCAAGGACTTAGTCAACTTGGACTTTCTTCGGAAACATTTCCAATGTCTGAATAAATTATTTACAAATCAGCTTTTGCAGTAGTGCTTGGGCTGCAAGAGTTACATTTACAGGGAAATAAAAGCACTCTGTGCATGCTCAGAGGAGCAATTAAGAACATTAATGTCTGCTTTATATAATATTATGAGTGATCAGAACTACTTTAATTACTCTGGCTGTGGCACAAGAGAATATTTGAACAGCCATTTTAATCTGGTTATGGATTTAAAGTCAAAGATATTCTATGTGTATTTGAAATGCCCCCACTGACAGACCCTACACACCCCCCCCAGTCCAATTTTTCTTTAAGTTACTTAGATAACAAAGACAATATGCAAACAAATTTAAGTGGAAACTAGAAAGCCAAGATCAAATTGATTTGAATGAGGAGTCTCACCTGATTGCTCAGAACTACAGTTCAAGCAAGTAATGACAGCACAATATTTAGAACAAATTGTTAACATTAAATTATATTTAGGCCTAAGTTTGAAAAAAATTGTCAACTGTTGTGTAATTTTAAGTAAGGAATATTATGCTACGTACCAGCCAAACCTACTGACTTGTCTATCCACATGTTATTGTAAAAACTGATCTGCCTCTTGCAAATATTATTGTAATGACTTCCAATATTAGGAAGACTGAAACCAGTGTCTCTGATTCCCTGCATTGTTTCCCAGCCAACAGCCTGAAGTTAATGCAGACCAACTACAACTTTAGTATTGAATTTAACTCCAAGATGAGCTTCTGACTTCACCTACATCCCACCACTAAGGTTGTAAACATCCACCTCCACATAATCACCCAACATGAGCCTAACTCAGATCATTTACTGGTGAAATTCTCATCCATGTCTTAGTTACCCCTAAACCTGCCTAACCTTCCAGTTTCAACCTTTATTACCTTAAGCTCATTGTTATGAGTGAAAGATTTCAATGAGGAGTTGTGGTTTAAGTTGTCTCTGTTAATTCAAGGTAAACTGGAATAGTGGAGAAAATCAAAAATCACAACACCAGGTTATAGTCAACAAGTTTATTTGGAAGCACTAGCTTTCAAAGCGATTCCAAATAAACCTGTTGGACTGTAACCTGGTGTTGTATGATTGTTGACTTGGTCCACCCCAGTCCAACACTGGCACCTTCACATCAGGAACAGTGGAGACAGATTTATGATCTACTTGCTCTGCCTAGTCTATTTGACTTGATTAGCAAAGGGGAACTTAAACGTCAACTTTCACACTTGGATCCAATGTAGGAAAGAGTAGCTGGCTTTGACATGGACATGCTTACACACTCTCAGGCAGTGTAATTCAAAAATCTCTAGAGACAAAAAGAGAAAGAATTGGAGAGACAGAAAGGGAAACAGCAGGAGAAAACGATGTTTCCATTAGCCATCAGGCAGAATTCTAGGAAAAGCTTGTTTTTCAGTAAAAGAGATGGGACCTGGGGAAATTAGTGAAAGATTTGTCCTGACATGGCTGGAAGGAGCAATTATTGGACCACAGGGCCTTACTTCTGAAATACAGCTCAGAGATTCTCAGAAAACTGACAGGAACTATTCCCAGCAGACAATGGACATGGGGGATAAGCAAACCAATTGGAAGCTGCTTTAAACTGGTTTTGTAAAGACTAAAATTCTGCAGAGAGCACAGTATATCTTCTGAATGTGGCTTGAGATGTTCAATCAGGTTAGAAATTGAAGGGTGTGTTTTCCTGGTTTAAATCATTAGTTTCCTTAGTAATATTTAGTTGTTTTGAGCTGGTCACTGAGAATTCAAATCTCCTTTTAAAGGTTGTTGACTTTTACATGAATTGTACCACCATCCAAAATTGCACTACCCATCACTTAACTGAAAATCTCATCCACCCAACACTTCTTGTGCTTGCCTACCTGCGCTGGAACCCATTTCAACATGGCATCAAATTCAAAATCCTTAGACTGGTTTTAAAATCCCTTCTTCATGCTGTCCTTTGCTATCAGTGTCTCCTTCTCCTAAGCTACAAGTTTGAGATACCATCACGTCTCCAAATCTGGCCTCTTATGCTTTCATAATTTGAGTCTCTCAGCACTGGTGGTTGCGGCTCGGTAGCGGAGGCCTAAACATCAAGTCATTACAACTAAATCGAGACCTTAATTTTTACGGATATTGCCTAAGTATACATGATGTTGGGAAACCCAGAAAGAGTCAAAGGGGGGGGGGGAGCATTCAGGACATCTCTTACTCTTACAGCTTCTAGGGCAGGGAAGCAGGGGTAATTCCTTTCATTCTAACAGATATACACATCACTCCTCCAAGCAATGTCATCTTTCATGTTATCATCTGATACTCCAAAAGACAGACTGCCCACCGAATCCATTCCCCTCAATTTATGACTCCCTACCACCCGCTCCAAACCTGTGGTCTTTTCCAAATCCTTCTTTACTTGATAAGCTAATTAGGCTGGCCTTCATTTGAGGAATCCGGGTAAAGAAAATTCCATGCTGTTGCTGGAAATCCACACTTTTGTGTCCCTAGCGTAACACCTCCGCATCTAGTAAATATTGTGGCCACAGAATCAATACCAGAGGGAACACAGTTTATGCATGTGACATTCACATCAAACAGATACGAGAGTTATAGCTAGAAATGGTGTTTTTCAAACTAAGGGAGAATTGAGATCAAAAGATCTCTTCAGATAATATATACACATTCCTATGCTTCCAAAATATTACAAGCAATTCAAAATAGAATACAGAAGTCAGCTGTTTGTAAATGAAAGTCTTGATCATGTTTGACTTTAATAAAATGCACAATGATTATAATAGAAGTGTGCGTGTGTGTGTGTGTGGGGAGGTGGCTTTTACCCTGAATCCCTTTGATGTTAAGGACATAAGAAGCAGGAACACAAGCCATTCAGCCCTTCAAGCCTGCCTTGCTATTTAGTCAGATAATAGCTAATCCCCCTCACCAGAGGCCTCACCTTCATCCCCCTATGCCCCCAGATCAATGAGTTCAACACGCGGCAAGACATTGAGTATTTCTTCCGCCGCCTCTGCGCCTACTTCTTCAACCAGGATTCTCACCCACTCTCTGACGACCCCTTCTCCCGCCTCCAACACACCCCATCCACCTGGACACCCCGTACTGGCCTCTTACCCGCCCTCGATCTCTTCATATCCAACGCCGCCGCGATATTGACCGCCTCAACCTGTCCACCCGTCACCCACTCCAACCGCTCACCCTCACAACGTGCAGCCCTCCAATCCAACCCCAACCTCACCATCAAACCAGCAGACAAGGGAGGCATGGTGGTAGTTTGGCGCACCGATCTTTACACCGCTGAAGCTAGACGCCAACTCGTGGACACCTCCTCCTACTGCCCCCTTGACCACGGCCCCACCTCCCACCACCAAACCATCATCTCCCAGACCATCCATAACCTCATCATCTCCGGGGATCTCCCATCCACCGCCTCCAACCTCATAGTCCCACAACCTCGCATCGCCCGTTTCTACCTCTTGCCCAAAATCCACAAACCCGACTGCCCCGGCCGACCCATTGCCTCAGCCTGCTCCTGTCCCACCAAACTCATCTCTGCTTACCTCAACATTGTCATGTCCCCCTTAGTCCAAGAACTCCCCACCTACATTCGGGACACCACCCACGTCCTCCACCTCCTCCATGATTTTCGCACCCCGGCCCCCTACGCCTTATCTTCACGATGGACATCTAGTTCCTATACACTTCCACCCCCTATCACGAAGGCATCCAAGCCCTCCGCTTCTTCCTCTCCCACCGACCCAACCAGTACCCTTCCACTGACACCCTCCTCCGACTGACTGAACTGGTCCTCACTCTGAACAACTTCTCTTTCCAATCCTCCCACTTCCTCCAAACGAAAGGAGTAGCCATGGGCACCCGCACGGGCCCCAGCAATGCCTGCCTCTTCGTCGGATATGTGGAATAGTCCATTTCTGCAGCTACACTGGCACCATCCCCCACCTTTTCCTCCGCTACATCGATGACTGTATCGGCGCTGCCTCGTGCTCCCATGAGGTGGTTGAACAGTTCATCCACTTTACTAACACCTTCCACCCCAACCTCAAATTTATCTGGACCGTCTCAGACTCCTCCCTCCCCTTCCTAGACCCCTCCATTTCTATCTCGGGCAACCGACACAACACAGACATTTACTACAAAATGAACGACTCCCACAGCTACCTAGATTACACCTCCTCCCATCCCATATTCCCAATTCCTTCGCCTCCGCCGCATCTGCTCCCAGGAAGACCAATTCCACTGTTGAACAGCACAAATGGCCTCCTTCTTCAAAGACTGCAATTTCCCCTCCGACATGGTCGACGATGCTCTCCATCGCATCTCCTCCACTTCCCACACCTCCGCCCTTGAACCCCACCCCTCCAATCGCCACCAGGACAGAACCCCACTGGTCCTCACCTTCCACCCCACCAACCTCCAGATACATCGTATCGTCCTCTGTCATTCCCGCCACCCCCAACCAGACCCCACCACTAGGGATGTATTTCCCTCTCTACCCCTATCAGCGTTCTGGAGAGATCACTCCCTCCGTGACTCCCTCGTCAGGTCCACACCCCCCACCAACCCAACCTCCACTCCCGGCACCTTCCCCTGCAACCGCAAGAAGTGCAAAACTTGCACCCGCACCTCCCCCCTCACCTCCCTCCAATGGATCCTTCCATATCCATCGCAAATTCACCTGCACCTCCACACACCATTTACTGTATCATCTAGACTGGGGAGACAGGCCACCTACTAGCGGAACGTTTCAGGGAACACCTCTGGGACATCTGCATCAACCAACCCAACCGCCCCGTGGCTGAACACTTCAACTCCCCCTCCCACTCCGCCAAGGACATGCAGGTCCTTGGCCTCCTCCATTGTCAGACCTTGGCCACACGATGCCTGGAGGAAGAGCGCCTCATCTTCCGCCTAGGAACCCTCCAACCACACGGGATGAATGCAGATTTCTCCAGCTTCCTCATTTCCCTTCCCCCCACCTTATCTCAGTCCCAACCCCCGGATTCAGCACCGCCCTCTTGACCTGCAATCTTCTTCCCGATCTCTCTGCCCCCACCCCCTCACCCTTCCCTCCTTCCACCTATCGTATTCCCAGTGCCCCTCCCCCAAATTCCACTCCACCACCACCCCCCCCCCCCCCCCCCCACCCCCCAGCCCGTTTGGCACACCAGCCTCACTCCTGAAGAAGGGCTTATGCCCGAAACGTCGATTCTTCGGCTCCTCGGATGCTATCTGGCCTGCTGTGCTTTTCCAACACCACACTTTTCAACTCTGGTCTCCAGCATCTGCAGTCCTCACTTTCTCGTAATAACTAATCTTTGCCTTGAACACCATTTTTCTGCACTATACCCATATCACTTGATTTTTATAAATATTGAAATCTAACAAATGACACTACATTGCCGTCAGAGAGAAAATTCCAAACATACACCACTTTGGGTGAAGAAATTCCACCCTATCTCCGTTCTCAATCGTTTATACATTACAGAACAAACTGCATAAATTTTCTTTTTCGCACTACCACTCACATCACAGATATCTTAATACTCACTGTTAAGATTTCATCCATAGATCTTCAATGTACAGATTCTTCTATAAACCTTCATAGGTTGTATCCCGGTAAGTAATTAAAAATATTAGGATCCCAAAGCCTATGGCAACACCCCAGCTGTAAATGCCGTCTCCAATGACAGCAAGAAATGTGTGACTACAGTATTCAGGACTTCACAGCAGCTTAGTGGAAATGTAGTAGTGTTTGCAAATTAGCCGGATCTCATTTTGAATCACTAACATTTAGCCACGAAATAATCCTTCTTAGCATATTTTAAGTGTTCCAAGTCAACTTTCAGCCTACCTCTTCCAAGCAAACACCAAAAACCTGAGCTTCAGTAACACTCCAACACAATGCTCTTTATCGCTACGTCATGTTTCTACACAGTAAGTGCTGGAGGGCAGAGCTGGAAAATCCAAGCAGGTGTATTCAAGAACAGCCCACTCCAGCTAGTTGATAGGCTATAGTGTCAAAACACTGTGCAATTAGCAATGAAGCACTTTTTGTTTTAAAAACACAATGAGCTAAACAAATCTGTTATTGTGCGAGTAACAGCTTTGCAAAAAAAAAAAAATTGGCCTCCTATATTTCAAAAAGACATTTTGATAAGAGCACGTCACTTGACAACAAGTAGGTAGCTGTTTACCTGTAATCCTTACACACAAAACATAACTGGCAGGTGACTTTTTGCAATGGTGAGAAGGTTTTAATGTGTCACAACATTGGCAGCAAAACAAAGCAAGCCTAAAAAGGTTTCCATTCGTATAAAATTACAGAACAGGATCTAAGATTTTATCAAATATCTTATTTAGATCAAATCCATGCTAAAATGTTCTGAAGAGCAAAACCTAGATTTTCCTTCACAATTTAAAGGGCAATTTAAAACCCGTAGAGGCACATTTACAAAACCCAAGGTTCAAAAATTGTTTGAATCTTGTAAACCAACTTTTATTCAATTAGACTTCGTTTTTTTTTTAAAATTGCACTTTAACCATTTCTGACTTTTTGCAAGCAATTATTTTTGAAGTATTTTTGCTCCTCTTAACCACTTGATTTTTCACCTTTCTAAAAAGACAGACAGATAAATTTAACCCTCTGAAGTGCTTTTATTCCAGTATACTTCACATAACCTCCTGATCCGTACGTTGATAATACACCAAATGATTGAGGACAAAGCTGAAAATAGCTCAAAGTGATTTCACATTATCAAGTGTTTCAGCCAAGTGGTGATCATTTAGTCGACCCTGCCCAGCTTCTTTATTCTTCCTCAAGTGTCAATCAATTCTCCAGTGTTATTTCTGTATCATTTATATTCAAATAGTCTTTTTCATTAAAATAGTGTCTTCCAACAAGCTCCTTTGTTACCAATTTACTACTGCACACCCGCACACCCCAATTATATCCTCTAAATTTCACTGTAATGGTAAATAGATTCCTGGTTTTCAAGTTCCTCCTTCATTACATTGAACTCACAGCACAAAAAGGCTAACTAAAAATAACTAACCAATCTATTTCAGCATTTGGGCTCCATATGGGTCTCCTCCCACCTGACCTCATCGAACATTATCAACAAGGTAAAAACAATGACTGCAGATGCTGGAAACCAGATTCTGGATTAGTGGTGCTGGAAGAGCACAGCAGTTTAGGCAGCATCCAAGGAGCTTCGAAATCGACGTTTCAGGCAAAAGCCCTTCATCAGGAATAAAGGCAGTGAGCCTGGCAGCTTATCTCTCCACGCTTCAGGCTCACTGTCTTTATTCCCGATGGAGGGCTTTTGTCCGAAACGTCGATTTCGCTGCTCCTTGGATGCTGCCTGAACTGCTGTGCTCTTCCAGCACCACTAATCCAGAATAACATTATCAACATACTAAACTGAACTTGCTTTTATTGTCCCGTTTAGTAGATCGGTGTTTCACCTTAATATACTGTAGGTAGCAAGCTCCACATTCTGACAGGTTTTTTTCTAATTCACTCGTGGGATGTGGGCAGTCTGGCTGGCCAGCATTTATTGCCCATCCATAACTGCCTTTAGGAAGGTGGCAGTGAGCTGTCTTCTTGGACCACTGCAGTCCAAGTGCTGTAGAGAATTGCAAAATGATTTGAGAAAGGAAATTCCAGGATTTTGAGCCAGCAACACTGAAGCAGCAGCAATATATTTCCAAGGCATGATGGTAAGAGGCTTGGAGGGGAACTTGCAGTTGGTAGTATCCCCACACATCTCCTCCCTTTGTCCTTCCAGATGGAAGTGGTCTTGGGTTTGGAAGGTGCTAGCTTAGGCAAATTCCTGCAGTGCACCTTGTAGATCATACATACTGCTGATCCTGAGCTCAGTGGTAGAGTGACTGAATACTTTCGGATGTGGTGCCAATCAAGTGGGTGCCTTTGTCTTGGAGTGTCAAGCTTCTTGCTGTTGAAGCTGGCAAGTGGGAAGTATTCAATCACATTTCTATCTTGTGCCTTGCAGATGGTGGATAAACCTTGGAGACTCAGGAGGTGTAACTGCTGTAGCCTGTAACTGCTCATGTCACCAATATATTTATATGGCAAGTTGAGTTTCTAGTCAATGGTAAGCACCAGGATGTTGGTAATGGGGAATTCTTTGATGGTAGTGCCGCAGAATATCAAAAGGTCATGGTTAGATTTCCTCATACTGGAGATGGTCTGACATTTGTGTGGCACGAATATTACTTGTGTTGTCCCCACCCCTCCCCCTTCACATTCCTGATGAAGGGCCTATGCCCAAACTTCAATTCTCCTGCTCTTCGGGGATGTTGCCTGGCCTGCTGTGCTTTTCCAGCGCCATACTCTCGACTCTGATCTCCAGTATCTGCAGTCCTCACTTTCCCCTTGATTTCAGCTATCTAATACAAGCAGTCAACAGTAAATAATTTTCGGATAGTTTACTAAGGTTGTTAAGCACTAGCTCAGGTATGACACATTAGGTAATTAGACAAAGATAACTGATGCCAGGAGTATTGGGCCGTTGGCGCAAAATGTAGTAAGTCCAGCAAATTGATTTAGTTTGGTATTTTTGCAAATGCTTTTATTTTCCCAGTAATATGCAAGATAGAATTACAGAAATTTACAACAGCCAGAGCAACATCCTGTCAACTCCAAAGAATTTTATATGCTATGAGGTGGCATCTCCTTCGTCTAAAGAGACTCTATAAATAGACACACCAACTCATTCACTCTTCATAGGAACAGCCCCAACATCCCAAGAATCAATCTCATATCTGGTTATTGGTCTTATGTCTATTTGTAGCCTTTTGTGTTCAAACTACAAGTTGTTTAACTCTCCAACATAGTCACTGCACTTCAAACACATTTTAGCAGGAGTGAAACACTTTAAGACTTCATGAGACTGTCACAGGACCTATTTAAATAGGTTTTAATAATATTTACTTTTCTTTTTCAAGCATTAACAAGTTAACTCAATAGTCACCCTCCCAAGTCCAAACCTCTCCAGCATACAGAGCAGTCTACCTTTCTGGTCCTAGTTTATAAAGTTAACTGTTCTCCATTTAATATCTTTGAACCCAGCTTCTGTGGAGGTAATCACTCATCCAACAGTGGAAGCAAATAGTCAATCCAAATGAAGCTGGTACTCTTCCAAGCTCCTATTAAATGTCACAGAAAAACATAGGAACTGGAGGAAGCCATTCAGCCCATCGAGTTTGTTCTACTATTTAATGAGATAACAGCTGACCTGTGGCCTAACTCCATATACCTGCCTTTGGCCCATGTCCCTTGATACCTTTGCAACAAAACTTCAACTCCGATTTAAGATTAACACCTGATTCAACTTCCACTGCCGTTTGCGGGTAAAAGTTCCGAACATAAACAAATTTTGTATTGTGTTAAAATGCTTTTTTGAACACCCGCCATTGTTTTTCAGCTGTTTTACCCATAAGCAGATTTTCCCAGTTTACATTGGACAGTATGTCTCATCTCGTTAAAGGTCAGGCTTAACCAAACCTAAAACTGTAGATGTTTAACATCTGCTATCTTCAGTTGGCACTCTTTCCTCACCTTAATAAAATTAAGGCTATTCTTCCTCCAAGTGAAATTCCAATCTTAAAATCTGCTCCTTCCCAATGTCCTCCATTCCCATTTCATGGCCATCCGCACCCCTTCTTCTCTGCATAAATTTCCCCTTCTGAGTACCCTTAAATGTTAAATTTCTTTTCATTCATTTAATTTCACCTTTTTATCCCATCATCACTACTAACTATCCTGCTTTTCATCACCACAAAATCCCACACCTCTCCCCCTACCACCATATCCAAGAGCTGGTGCTACTGCAGCAGATTGAGAACAGAACTCAGAGCTGTGTTGAAGTACAAGGAGACCAGAAGCTCCACAGGGACTTTTTTGTTATTGTCAACATTTGACTTACACACTCAGATTCCCAAAAGGTTAGACTGTCAATCGGTGGCAATTTTAAACACCAAAACATTGCTTGCCTCGACTAATACCACCAGAATTCTAACCCGTACTTCAACTATACAGAATCTCAACACACAATATTCCTTTCAAATATTCATCTTGGATATTTTTCATCATTTACTTTTTATGGAGATCACAGAATTGGTACATTATCAGGACAACGGCATTTGGTCCTGTGTGTGTCTGAGGGAACAATTTTGACATAATGCTGATAACCTGCCATTTCCCATAACTTTTAATATTATTTCTATTTAATGTTCATCTTTCCCCTCTTGAAAGCCTTCTTCAGCAAAATATTTTATGTCTTTGACCTACTGGGTTTGGTTGGGTAAAGTGGCTGTATGTCAGGTGAGTGAGGTAGGGTAGTCAGGATATGTGTCAAAACATCTATGGGAATTCTGGGGATGGGGGTGGGGGTGGGGGTGGGCAGGGGAAGAAGCGCGGTTGAGTCCAGAAGAAGTGGCAGGGGGATGTCAGTGTGTGGGTTTGAAGGGGTCAGTTTAATACTTAGTCAGGAGTTACAGCAGATTTTAATACTCTAACTCTTCAGGCAGTCTATACAAGTAACTGAATCAGAGCACTCCAAAATCTCAAACCTTAAATAGGAGTCTGGTACATTTTTGGTAGAGTTCAAATAATTGAATTATTATGTACCCAATGATACAATTTCCAAGACAATTCCCACAGAGTCAGTGCATCTAGATTTCTGAACAGTCCCAACACACATCTTCCCAGGTTGATCCAGTCACTAGAGACAGGAAAATCTGGAGTGTAACGTTTTCACTATGTCACTTACACATTTTGGTTGTATCTGGAGATGCTGGAATTAAAAAAACGTGCTGAAGAAACTCAGCGGGTCAGCCAACATCCATGGAGGGAGAAACAGAGTTAACAGAGTCCAACTAGGAAAAACAGTTCTGATGAAGAATCACTGAACTCTAAATGTTGACACTGCTTTCTTCCCACAGTTGCTGCCAGATCTGCTGAGTTTTGACAGCAATTTCTGTTTTTTTAAGCAAAAAAAACTCTAGTCGTCTTAAAGGAGGGGAGCCAAGTAGGGATGTAAATATCACTTTAAAGTACCCTTTTAAACTATTAAAAATAACATCAATCAACTTTTAAACGTTAACAGGTGTGTTTACTAAAAATACATTACTGACACATTCCTTTCAGATCTGTAGTTTAAGTTATGCTCAAAGATGAAAAACAATGGATAAATCTACAGAAATAATTGTAGCAACATCTTACAGAATACACTCATACAATACTAATATTTTTCCAAAAAAGAGCTTCACTTTAATTTGTTTTATATATTTAACTGCAAGATATTAATGTCAAGACAAACATTTATCACTTAACCGTTTATAATGTCACATTGTACGAGAGAGAGAGAGAGAGAGAGAGAGAGAGAGAGAAAGCGCAAGACAGAGAAAGATCTGAGAAACATATAAAATGAAGGGAACAGAGAAGATAGAAGCAGGGAGGTTGTTTCCACTGATGGATGAAACTAGAACAAAGGGACATAGCCTCAAAACAATGGGGAGCAGATTTAGGACTGAGTTGAGGAGGAACTTTTTCAACCAGAGTTCTGGATTTGTGCAATTCCTTGCCTAGTGAAGCAGTTGAAGCTAACTCATTGAATGTTTTTTTAAGGCAAAGATACTTAGATTTTTGAACAGCAAAAGAATTAAGGGCTATAATGAGCGAGTGGATAAGTGGAGCTGAGTCTACAGAAAGATCAGCCATGATCTTATTGAATGGCGGGGCAAGCTCAGAGGGCCAGATGACCTACTCCTGCTCCCATTTCTTACCGAAGAGGGGTTTAGGAAGGACACACTAGCTTAGGGTCTATGTAGCTAAAGACATAGCTGTCAATGGTGGAAGTGGATTTTATGTATAACCACTGCATTCCACTGCTTGGGAAATGAAGCCCTGGAACAATTCAATACAGTATTTGTTTCCAAACAACAAATTATAATTTTACATTTCAATTTATAACATGCTGCAGGGAAGAAAACTGAAAATAATGTAAAACAATCTCAATTCTAATTTGCTCAGTTTTCTTTACTTTACTTTGTAGCTACGTCCCTCGAGAAGGCATTAGAACTCACAGGCACTTATATAGCAAGAAGTGCTGGATACTGAGTCCAATAACAGCAGTAAGGTAGGTCCTGCCTGCCTGATGAAATCTACTTGATACCAAGGCAATGAGCTTATTATTTTAGTTCATCCATGGGATGTGGGTGTCACTGGCTAAGCAAGCATTTATTCCCCATCCCTAGGAGTCAAACACATTGCTTTGGACCTGGAGTCACATATAGGCCTGACCTGTTGAGCACATCAGATTTCTTTCCTTAAAAAGGACATTGATAAACCAGATGGGTTTTTCTGACAATTTTACGTTGTTATCATTAGACAAGGTTTTCTATTCCAGACTCCATTTTTATTGAATTTGAAAAATCAATGTCTTCCATGGTAGGATTTGAACCATGTCCCTGTAACATTTTAGATCTATAGATAGTCGTAGCGAAGTACAGCACAGAAACAAAGCTTTTGGTCCAACTCCTCCAATCAAACCAGACAACCCAACCTAATCTAGTCCCATTTGCCAGCACTTGACGCATGTCCCTCTAAACCCTTCCTATTCATATACACATCCAGATGCCTTTTAATTGTTGTAATTGTACCATCCTCCACCACTTCCTCTGGCAGCTCATTCCATACACGCGACCAACCTTTGCAAAAAAACGTTGCCCCATAGGTCCTTTTAAGTTTTTTCCCCTCTCACCCAAAAACTATGCCCTCTAGTTCTGGACTCCCCCCAACTCGGGGAAAAGACCTTGTCTATTTACCCTATCAACGCTCCTCATGGTTTTATAAACCTCTATAAGGTCACCCCTCAGCCTCTGATGCTCCAGGGAAAACAGCCCCAGCCTATTCACCCTCCCAGTGTAGCTCGAACCCTCCAACCCTGGCAACATTCTTGTAAATCTTTTCTAAACCCTTTCAAGTTTCACAACATCTTTCTGAAAGAAGGGAGACAAGAATTGCACATCATATTCCAAAAGTGACCTAACCAATGTTTTGTACAGCTGCAACATGACTTCCCAAATTTTATACTCAATGCACTGACCAATAAAGGAAAGCATACCAAACATCTTTTTCACTACCCTATCTACCAGCAACTCCACTTTCAAGGAACTATGAACCTGCAATCCAAGGTGTCTTTGTTCAGCAACACTCCCCAGGACCTACCATCAAGTCTGTAAGTCCTGCTCTGAATTGCCTTTCTAAAATGCAGCACCTCACATTTATATAAATTAAACTCCAACTGCCACTACTTAGCCTATTGTATTCTGAAGTAACCTTCTACACGTCCAATTTTGGTGTCATCTGCAAACTTATTAACTATATCTCCTACATTCACATCCAAATCATTTATATAAATGACAAAAAACAGTGAAGCCAGCACGGAACTTTGCAGCACATCACTGGTCACAGGCCTTCAGTCTGAAAAACTCTCCACCACCACCACCCTGAATTCTATCTTCAAGCCATTTCTGTATCCAATTAGCTAGTTCTCCCTGTATTTCATGTGATCTAACCTTGCTAACAGGTCTACATGAGGAAACCTTATCAAACACCTCACTGAAGTCCATACAGACCAAGTCCATCACTGTGCCCTCATCAATCCTCTTCGTTATTTCTTTAAAAAAAAACTCAATCAAGTTTGAGAGACAGGATTTCCCATGCACAAAGCCATGTTGATTATCCCTAATCAGTCCTTGCCTTTCCAAATGCATGTGGATCCTGTCCATCTGGATTCCCTCCAACAACTTGCCCACCACTGATGTCAGGCTCACTAGTCTACAGTTCCCTGGCTTTTCCTTACCACCTTTCTTAAATAGTGGCACCATGTTAGCCATCCTCCTGTCTTCCAGCACCTCACCTGTGACTATCAATGACACAAATATCTCAGCAAGGAGCCAGCAATCACTTCCCTAGTTTCCCACAGAGTTTTAGGGTACACGTGATCAGGTCCTGAGAACTTATCCACTTTCATGCATTTTAAGATGTCCAGCACCACCTTCTCTGTAATGTGGACATTTTTCAAGATGTTACCATCTATTTCCCTACATTCTATACCTCCCATGTCCTTCTCCACAGTAAACACTGATGCAAATACTCGCTTAGTATCTCCCCCATCTCTTGTGATTCTAGGTTGCCTTGCTGATCTTTGAGGGGACCTATTTTCTCCCTACTTACCCATTTGTCCTTAACATATTTATAAAATCCCTTTGGATTTTCCTTAACTGTATTTGCCAAAGCTATTTCATGACCCTTTTTGCCCTCTTGAGTTCCCTCAAGTATACTCTTACTGCTTTTATTCTCTAAGGATTCACTTGATCTCTGCTGCCTGATATGTGCTTCCTTCTTTCTCTTAACCAAAACCTCAATTTCTCTAGTCATCCAGTATTCCCTACACCTACTAGCCTTGCCTTTCACCTTAACAGCATACCAAAAGCCTTCTTCACTATCCTATCTACCTGTGACTCCACTTTCAAGGAGCTATGAACCTGCACTCCAAGGTCTCTTTGTTCAGCAACACTCCCTAGGACCTTACCATTAAGTGTATAAGTCCTGCTAAGATTTGCTTTCCCAAAATACAGCACCTTGCATCTATCTGACAACTTGCCCACGACCAAGATCAGGCTCACTGGTCTATAGTTCCCTGGCTTGTCTTTAACGCCCTTCTTAAACAGTGGCACCACGTTTGCCAACCTCCAGTCTTCCAGCACCTCACCTGTGACTATCGATGATACAAATATCTCAGCAAGAAGCCCAGCAATCACTTCTCTAGCTTCCTACAGAGTTCTCAGCTACACCTGATCAGGTCCTGGGGATTTATCCACCTTTACCCGTTTCAAGACATCCAGCACTTCCTCCTCTGTAATTTGGACATTTTGCAAGATGTCACCATCTATTTCCCTACAGTCTATATCTTCCATATCCTTTTCCACAGTAAATACTAATGCAAAATATTCATTCAGCATCCCCCATTTTCTGCGGCTCCACAGAAAGACCACCTTGCTGATCTTTGAGGGGCCCTATTCTCTCCCTAATTACCCTTTTGTCCTTAATATATTTATAAAGACCCTTTGGATTCTCCTTAATTCTATTTGCCAAAGCTATCTCATATCCCCTTTTTGCTCTCCTAATTTCCCTCTTAAGTATACACCTACTTCCATTATACTCTAAGGATTCACTTGATCTATCCTGTTTATACCTGACATATGCTTCCTTCTTTTTCTTAACCAAATCCTCAATTTCTTTAGTCATCCAGCATTCCCTATACCTACCAGCCTTCCCTTTCACCCTGACAGGAACATACTTTCTCTGAATTCTTGTTATCTCATTTCTGAAGGCTTCCCATTTTCCAGCCGTCGCTTTACCTGCGAACATCTATCTCCAATCAGCTTTCGAAAGTTCTTGCCGAATACCGTCAAAATTGGCCTTTCTTCAATTTAGAACTTTTAGATCTGGTCTATCCTTTTCCACCACTATTTTAAAACAGATAGAATTATGGTCGCTTCTATCACCCTATGATTTTTGTATGATATAATCAGCCTCTATTGAATGCAAAACAAACTTTTCACTGTACTGTGACAATAATTAATCAAATCAAAACGGTGCAAAAACTGCACATGTAAAACTCCCATCATGAGAATAGACAAAAGATACGTAGGAACATTGAATTTGAAAGCGTCAGCCCATTCGGCCCTTTAGTGTGCTGTGACATTCAGTATGATCACACTAATCTTGCTCTCAACACCAAGTTCCTGCCTAACTCCACACAGACTTTGATTCCTTTACCTATCAAAACTCAAACAGCCTTGAATAAAGATTGAGCCTCCACTAATTTATGGGGAAGGGAATTTCAAACTCTAATTACCTCAAAAAAAATCCTGTCTTCTGATCTCATTTTATTAATCTGTGTATCCCTCAGTTCTAGTCTCTTGCTCTGGAGGAACTAACCTCCTGGAATCCAACCTGCCACGTCCCTTCATAATATTATCATGATACAGTAACTTTCAAACCCATGATCACGAACAACTAGAAAAACATGGAACACCCCCAACTGCAAGTTCCTCTCTAAGCCACACAAACTGACTTGGAAATATATCACCATTCCTTCACTGTCGCTTGGTCAAAACCTTGGAATTCTCTTTATAATGGCCTTGTGGATCTATCTAAGGACATGGATTGCAGCAGCTCAAGAAGGCAGCTCACCCCACCATCTTCTCAAAGGCAACTGGAACCAGGCATTACATGTTGGCCAGTGAAACACACATCCCACAGATGAATAATTTAAAAAACCTCTCATTCTTCTAAACTCCAGTGAGTAAAGGTCCAATCTGTCATCATAAGACAAGTCCTTTACTCAAGAAAGAAGTCAGATGAACCTTCCAAACAATAAAGCCAGTCTGTGCTTAATCTGATTGTTGATATTCTATTAGATTAAATTAGATTAGATTCCCTACAGTGTGGAAACAGGCCCTTCGGCCCAACCAGTCCACACCGACCCTGTGAAGAGTAACCCACCCAGACCCACTTCCCTTTGTCTAATGCACCTAACACTATGGGCAATTTAGCATGGCCAATTCACCTGACTTGCACATCTTTGGACTGTGGGAAGAAACCGGAGCACCTGGAGGAAACCCATGTGGACACTGGGAGAATGTGCAAACTCCACACAGAGCCAAGGCTGGAATCTAACCTGGGACCCTAGTGCTGTATATCTATATGATATTTATATTATTTTCCATACCGAACACAGGAATAGCAGGAGGCTATTTAACTCCTTAATTGTTGTTCTGCTAATCAGTGAGATCATGGTTGACCTGCAATCGAAGTCCATATATCCATTTTTATTCCACATCCCTTTACAACTTTGGTTAATAAACATCGACAACACTCAGTTTTAAAATTAACAATTTATCTAGCCTCAATTTCCATCCACGGAAGAGAGGTCCAACATTTTCTACCGTGTGTGTTATGTGTTTTTCCTAATTTCAATCCCAAAAGATATGGCTCTACCTTTGCGACCATGACCACCTAGCTCTTAAGTATCCAACCAGCAGTTTTATTACCTTCTCTATTCCCCTTAAGATCACAGACTTGACTGTATAATGATATATTGTTTTGTTCAAAATGTGAAACCATCGGTCAGGATAGCAGCAGATTTTATTCACCTTTGCAACCAGTTGAAATGTTGCCTTGAATTTGTTCAGTCTGAAATGAAGAGGAATTTCTACAGCCAGAGGGTTGCGAATCAGTGGAACTCATGGCCACAGAAGGCTATGGACGCCACGTGATTGCATGCCTTTGAGACAACAAGTTAGGTTCTTAGTTAGTCGAAGGTCACGTAGAGAAGACTGGAGAATGGGACTGAGAAACGCATCAGTCACGATCAATTAGCAGAGCAGACTCAATATGCTGAACGGCTTAATTCTGCTCCCATATCTTATGGTCTTATGAATGCTACACTCTGTGCGCCACCTCAACAGGGTGAATACAATCAATGGACAGAACCATAAGCCTCTTCAAGTCTGAGACACAACTACAAATGCTGGCTGCACTTGGAACCTAGGTGAGGTTGTGCTTCTAATCCAGCTCCTTTTCATGAACTAAGCACAAACTCTACCATCTGATCCATCTCATCCCCCTCAACACAAGTCCAATTATACTTTTTTGTGAAGTAATTAGCAGCGATTTAAATGTTGCAAAAGGTAGACTTGCAGAACCTCCCAAATGGGCAGCACGGTGGCACTGTGGTTAGCACTGCTGCCTCACAGCGCCGGAGACCCGGGTTCAATTCCCACCTCAGGCACGCTCTCCCAGTGTCTGCGTGGGTTTCCTCCAGGTGCTCCGGTTTCCTCCCACAGTCCAAAGGTGTGTAGGTCAGGTGAATTGGCCATGCTAAATTGCCCGTAGTGTTAGGTAAGGGGTAAATGTAGGGGTATGGGTGGGTTGCGCTTCGGTGGGTCGGTGTGGACTTGTTGGGCCGAAGGGCCTGTTTCCACACTGTAATGTAATGTAATGTAATCTAATCAAATTTTATCAGAATTGCTCATTTCACCCTTGGATAAACCACATCCACATCAATCCTCAATAAAATCTAACAACTGAACCGGGATGAACAATAATTCTTTCTCACCTTAACTGCTTAAACTTTAAGGGCTTTATGGCGGTTTCTTCTTCTATAAATTAAATACCTAAATAGCACAATTTCCCTTCAACTGAGCTGTGAGTAGTACCTTCATAAAGATTACATTTTAAAATTGAGTTTTTAAAGTAGTGCTGCAAAGATTAACACTTTCTCATTGATGAACTAGGTTAATTAAGCAATTCTATTTGAATAGTTCAAATATGACTTTAAATTTATAATGTTATTTCTTTAACAATAATATTTATTTAAATGCACAGCTTACCAATATTCAGTGTGGATACTTTGACAAACAAGGAATGACTACAGACTCATCTCAACAGTTCAAAATTCTGTTTGCTGTAATGTTTTGAAAACAAAATCCCCACTCACCCTTGCGTTTAACAGGTGCTTGATATGGGAAAAAGGGATAAAGTAAATGTTCAAGATGGCTTTTTCTTTAATTTTAAAAAGTCACCGTAAATTCTATTCTTTGCGCAAAGCTAGTTACAATTACTGACAATTTATCCACATGTTTTTGAAACCAAAAGGTACTGTGCAAATTCAATACGTTCCCACAGCCTATAAATAGTAATTGGTTTTGCGTTCATGAACACAAGGGTGCGCCAGTTAAAACAATCCCAGTAGAAAAATCTTATTTACACAGCAGAGCGGAACATTTCTATTTAGAAGTTGTAAATGTAAGGATTTGTGCATTGAGAAAGCTTCTAACAGGGTTAATGTTTAAAAGATTATTCATTTAAAAGTTGCCTTTGTTTACTTCAATTTACCTGCAAGTCGTTGTAAATATTCTCCAAGCCCAAGATTTTGGTCGCCTGTCATTTAAATTCAGTAGCAGGCTCTTAACTCCGATCTCGCCCTGCAGCAATGGTCCAATGCAGCTCACTTTAAACTGAGCGATTAGCACCTCCCACCTTGCTTCTTTGCACTTGCTGAACACCTGTCACATATCTCTACTTTTCTAAGTCCCGAAGAAATGCCTCAGAACGAAGTGGGAATACGCTTAGGTTCTGGATTTTTATTTTTTTTTAATTGAAAATCTGCAATGTCCGCAATATATCGCCGAGAAGTGCTGTTTCTGCTAACTCTTCCCCCAGCCACCGGACAGTAAAGATTTCTGAATGACATACATTTATGAAGCTTCTGAACGCAGTATTCGCGTATGCATCTGTGATACAGGTATCACTGAGCATCACTGCTGAGCAAAGGTTTCCCCCCTTGTTGAACAGCTTGGCAAGTTTAGTGATTGAGTGGCTAACGATAGAGACGGAGGGGAGGGCTTAGCTGATCAGTTTACTGAGGGCAACACAGCAGCCTCACCGCCCTGACAGATACCAAAAGGACAGCAGCAAATGGGTCTGATGGGGAGGAGGAAGGAAAGGGGGAAAGGGGAGAGGAGGGGGAAAGGGGAGAGGAGGGGGAAAGGGGAGAGGAGGGGGAAAGGGGAGAGGAGGGGGAAAGGGGAGAGGAGGGGGAAAGGGGAGAGGAGGGGGAAAGGGGAGAGGAGGGGGAAAGGGGAGAGGAGGGGGGGAAGAGGAGGGGGGTGGAAGGGGGGCAAAGGGGGAGGTGGAGGGGGAGGAGGGGGGAGGTGGAGGGGGAGGAGGGGTGGAGGGGGAGGAGGGGGGGGGAGGAGGGGGGGAGGGGGGGGGGGGGGAGGGGGGGGAGGGAGAGAGGGGTGGGGGGAGGGGGGGGGAGAGAGGGGTGGGGGGAGGGGGGGGAGAGAGGGGTGGGGGGGGAGAGAGGGGTGGGGGGGGAGAGAGGGGTGGGGGGGGGAGAGAGGGGTGGGGGGGGAGAGAGGGGTGGGGGGGGAGAGAGGGGTGGGGGGGGGAGAGAGGGGTGGGGGGGGGGAGAGAGGGGTGGGGGGGGGAGAGAGGGGTGGGGGGGGGAGAGAGGGGTGGGGGGGGGAAGAGAGGGGTGGGGGGGGGAGAGAGGGGTGGGGGGGGGAGAGAGGGGTGGGGGGGGGAGAGAGGGGTGGGGGGGGGAGAGAGGGGTGGGGGGGGGAGAGAGGGGTGGGGGGGGGAGAGAGGGGTGGGGGGGGAGAGAGAGGGGTGGGGGGGAGAGAGGGGTGGGGGGGGAGAGAGGGGTGGGGGGGGGAGAGAGGGGTGGGGGGGGGAGAGAGGGGTGGGGGGGGAAGAGAGGGGTGGGGGGGGGAAGAGAGGGGTGGGGGGGGGGAAGAGAGGGGTGGGGGGGGGAGAGAGGGGTGGGGGGGGGAAAGAGAGGGGTGGGGGGGGAAGAGAGGGGTGGGGGGGGAAGAGAGGGGTGGGGGGGGAAGAGAGGGGTGGGGGGGGAGAGAGGGGTGGGGGGGGGAGAGAGGGGTGGGGGGGGAGAGAGGGGTGGGGGGGGGAGAGAGGGGTGGGGGGGGAGAGAGGGGTGGGGGGGGAGAGAGGGGTGGGGGGGGGAGAGAGGGGTGGGGGGGGAGAGAGGGGTGGGGGGGGAGAGAGGGGTGGGGGGGGGAGAGAGGGGTGGGGGGGGGAGAGAGGGGTGGGGGGGAGAGAGGGGTGGGGGGGGAGAGAGGGGTGGGGGGGGGGAGAGAGGGGTGGGGGGGAGAGAGGGGTGGGGAAGGAAGGGGGAGGGAGGAAGGGGGAGGAGGAAGGGGGGAGGGGAAGGAAGGGGAAGGGAAGGGGAAAAGGGGGGGGAAGGGGTAGGGAAGTGGAAAAGTATGGGGGAGGTGCATGCGGAGCAGGGGGGGCAAAGGGGATGAGGATAAGGGGGGGTGGGGAGGCGGAAGACGGGGGGGGAGGGGAGGAGGGGAAGACGGGGGGAGGGGAAGACGGGGGGGAGGGAGGAGGGGAAGACGGGGTGGGGGGGGGAGGGGCAGAGGACGGGGGGGTGGGGAGAAGACGGGGGGGGGGGGTAAGAAGACGGAGTGGGGGGGGGAGGAAGACCGGGGGGTGGGGGGGGGGGGGGGAGAAGAGAGGAAGGAAGGAAGGAAGACGGGGGGGGGAGAGGAAGGAAGACGGGGGGGTAGGAGGAAGGAAGACGGGGGGGGGGGGGTAGGAGGAAGGAAGACGGGGGGGGTAGGAGGAAGGAAGACGGGGGGGGGGGGGAAGGGAGGAAGGAAGACGGGGGGGGGAGGGAGGGAGGAAGACGGGGGGGGGGGGGAGGGAGGGAGGAAGAAAGACAGGGGGTGAGGGAGGGAGGAAGACGGGGGGGGGGGGTAGGAAGACGGGGGGGGGCATGGGGCGAGTGGGGGGGCATGGGGCGAGTGGGGGGGAGAGACGGGGGCGAAGGGGGGGGAGACGGGGGCGAAATGGAGGGGGAGACGGGGGCGAAGGGGGGGGTGACGGGGGCGGGAGACGGGGGGGGGAGGGAAAGGGTGGAGACGGGGGGGGAGACAGGGGCGAAGGAGGGGGGGGGAGACAGGGGCGAAGGAGGGGGGGGGGAGACAGGGGCGAAGGAGGGGGGGGGGGAGACAGGGGCGAGGGGGGGGGAGGAGACAGGGGCGAGGGGGGAAGCGAAGGGGGGGGGAGAGGGGGGGAGACGGGGGCGAAGGGGGGGGGTAAGACGGGGGGACGGGGGCGAAGGGGGGGCAAGACGGGGGCAAAGGGGGGGGAGGAGACAGGGGCGAAGGGGGGGGAGGAGACAGGGGAAATGCGGGGGGACGGGGAGAGGAGTGTGGGTGGGGGGTGGGGGGGGGAGTGTTGGGAGGGGTGTAGGAGAGAAGTGGGGGGGAAGATGGGGAGGGGGAAGGTCAGATTCAGAGGGGTAAAACTGAGGGGTGGCTCGGGGTCAGACAAGCCCTGGTCGGTCACTCACTCGCCGCCGCCGCTCGAGCCTCGCATCGGGTCAGTGTCCCGGAGCCGCGAGCGTCGCCCGATGGCGGGAGACCCTCCAACCGGCACCAGGCCCCGCCTCCTGAAGGAACCCACGAGATGACCACGCCCCTCCCTTGGCACGCCATCACCAGGCTCCGAGCCCCGCCCTTTCAGTACGCCACCGACACCCCGGCCACGCCCCCCCACCGCACCTTGCCCCGCCTTCCGTGCTCCAAGTCCCGCCCACCCCACTATCAGACTCCACTAATGTAAAGAGTGTACCAGAATGTGTTAACTTACAACCTGCCACATGGACAAACACGTTCCTCAACCTCTCCACTACACTGCTACAGCAGCTTCTCGTACATTCACCTTGCCCACACCATTAATCCTGGAATAAAACAAAACAAAACCTGCAGATCTGTAAGAGAACCAGAAATTGCTGTAAAAACTCAGCAGGTCTGGCAGCATCTGTGAGGGAAAACCAGAGTTAACGTTTCAAGTCCAGCAACTCGTTTTATTTCAAAACTGACTGTAGCTAGGAAAAAGTGGCATATGGAGGAAGGTGGTGAAGGAATGCACAGATAGGAAAATATGGAGCCCAGAGAGCGACAACAAAATTTAGGCAAAGGGATTGATGTTGTTATAACAAGGAGAAGGAAAAAAACTGATAACAGGGACCATAAATAGGTGAAAACGGGTTGCCTGTGCCGAAAGCAGAGCAGAGCCCTCAAGTGAATGAGAAAGATGCACTGGCACCAATTTGAAGACATCTCCATGCTTCTCTGGGCAGTATTTATCTCCCAACCAATACTATTACAAGATTGTCTGCTCAGTAACCTTGCTTTGCACAAATTAACGTGTTTCCTAACATTACAAAAGCTCAAATGTCTGATTGGTTATATAACAAATAGGTTAGGGCAGCATGGTGGCACTGCTGTCTCACAGCGCCAGAGACCCGGGTTCAATTCCCGCCTCAGGCAACTGTCTGTGTGGGTTTCCTCTGGGTGCTCCGGTTTCCTCCCAGAGTCCAAAAATGTGCAGGTTAGGTGAATTGGCCATGCTAAATTGCCTTGTAGTGTTAGGTGAAGGGGTAAATGTAGGGGAATGGGTCTGGGTGGGTTGTGGAGGGTCGGTGTGGACTTGTTGGGCCGAAGGGCCTGTTTCCACACTGTAAGTAATCTAATCTAATGTCCTTTGTTGTAAAAAGAACTATATAACCAACTGTGAAAAATACTGCAGATGCTCGAACTCTGAAACAAACACAGAATGCTGGTGAATCTTAGCAAGTCTGGCAGCATCTGTGGAGACAAAAAGAACTTATCAATCTCGAATGGTTGTCTTTCTTTCAAACATTTCTGCAGCTCTGACGAGTCTTTTGGACTCAAAATATCAATTCTGTTTCTCTCTCCACAGTTAGTGCCAGACTTTATGAGTTTCTCCAGCACCATACAAAGTTATAAACTTTCTCATTATCTTGTGGCCCTGAAGTGCAAAACTTTGCAACCTCTAATACATTCAGCTTCCACTTTCATTATTTTCTGACTAAATAACTCCATACAGTCAACATTCAAAGACACTTAGTTATTGGGATCCAAAGAAATGATGGAATATAACCAAACACACTATTTTTCCAACAGTTGATGTCGTAATGGTTCACCCGCCACTTAAATATTTTCCCAATCACATGTCAATCCAGCTGTTTTATTTTCAAAAACAATTGCCACAGTATTAATCTTAAGACCATAAAACTATTAGATATCAGAGCAGAAATTAGGCCATTCAGCCCATGGAGTCTGCTCTGCCATTCGATCACGGCTGATATGTTTCTCAACCCCATTTTCCTGCTCTCTCCCATAAACCTTGATCCCTTTGATACTCAAGAACCTATTTATTTCAGTCTTAAATATATTTAATGACCTGGCCTCCACAGACTCCGGTGGCAATGAATTACACACATTCACCACTCTCTTATCCCTATTCTAAAAGATCTTCTAAGGCGGTGCCCTCGGGTCCTAGCCTCTCCTACCAATGGATGCATCTTCCCAACATCCACTCTGTCCAGGTCGGACTGATTAGGGATAGTCAACATGGTGTGGGAAATCATGTCTCACAAACTTGATTAAGTTTTTTGAAGAACTAACAAAGAGGATTGATGAGGGTAGAGCGGAAGATGTGATCTATATGGACTTCAGTAAGGCGTTCGACAAGGTTCCCCATGGGAGACTGATTAACAAGGTTAGATCTCACGGAATACAGGGAGAACTAGCCATTTGGATACAGAACTGACTCAAAGGTAGAAGACAGAGGGTGGTGGTGGAGGATTGTTTTTCAGACTGGAGGCCTGTGACCAGTGGAGTGCCACAAGGATAGTTGCTGAGCCCTCTACTTTTTGTCATTTACATAAATGATTTGGATGTGAGCATAAGAGGTATAGTTAGTAAGTTTGCAGATGACACCAAAATGGAGGCGTAGTGGACAGTGAAGAGGGTTACCTCAGATTACAACAGGATCTGGATCAGATGGGCCAATGGGCTGAGAAGTGGCAGATGGAGTTTAATTCAGATAAATGCGAGGTGCTGCATTTTGGGAAAGCAAATCTAAGCAGGACTTGTACACTTAATACTAAGGTCCTAGGGAGTGTTGCTGAACAAAGAGACCTTGGAGTGCAGGTTCATAGCTCCTTGAAAGTGGAGTCACAGGTAGATAGGATAGTGAAGGTGGCATTTGGTATGCTTTCCTTTATTGTGACAGTATTGAGTACAGGAGTTGGAAGGTCATGTTGTGGCTGTACAGGACATTGGTTAGGCCACTGTTGGAATATTGCGTGCAATTCTGCTCTCCTTCCTATCGGAAAGATGTTGTGAAACTTGAAAGGGTTCAGAAAAGATTTACAAGGATGTTGCCAGGGTTGGAGAATCTGAGCTATCGGGAGAGGCTGAACAGGCTGGGGCTGTTTTCCCTGGAGCATTGGAGGCTGAGGGATGATCTTCTAGAGGTTTACAAAATTATGAGGGGCATGGATAGGGTAAATAGACAAAGTATTTTTCCTGGGGTCGAGGGGTCCAGACCTAGAGGGCATAGGTTTAGGGTGAGAGGGGAAAATATAAACGAGACTTGAGGAGCACCTTTTTTACACAGAGGGTGGTACATGTATTGAATGAGCTGCCAGGCGAAGTGTTGGAGGGTGGTACAATTGCAATATTTAAGAGGCATTTGGATGAGTATATGAATAGGAAGGAGTGGAGGGATATGGGCCAGGTGCTGGCAGGTGGGACTAGATTGGGATGGGATATCTAATCGGCATGGACGGGTTAGACCAAAGGGTCTGTTTCCATACTGTACATCTCTATGATTCTATTCTGTATGTATCAGATAGATCCCCCCTCATCCTTCTAAACTCTATCGGGTATAAACCCAGAGTCCTCAAACGTTCCTCATATGGTAAGCTCTTCATTTTTGGGACCATTCTCGTGACCTCCTCTGAACACGCTCCAGAGCCAGTACATCCTTCCTGTGATACGGGGCCCAAAACTGCGCACAATTTTCTGTTAGAAAGCTCTAGGTATCAACAATAACTTGCAGTTACGTATCATCTTTTGAGACATTAGAACATATGAAGGTTTTTCATAGGAGCTTTACTAAAACACAATTCAACATCCAGCCACCTATGTAGACATTGGAGCAAATTATCAAAAGCTTGGTTGAAAAGGTAGGTTTTAAGTGGCATATGAGAGAGAGAGAGAGAGAGAGAGAGAGAGAGAGAGAGAGAGAGAGAGAGAGAGAGAGAGAGAGAGATGGGGAGAGGGAGAGGGAGAGGGGGAGACAGTTATGGAGAAAATTCCAGAGCACAGGGCAACCTGGGTGACTAATGCAGTTTGGGGAAGAAAATCTGTAATCCTTACCTGGTCTGGCCTCCATGTGACACCAGACACACAACAATGTGGTTGATTCTTACCCTCAAATATCTGAGCAACTCGCTCAATTAAAAGACAGTTAAGGATGGACAATAAGACAAGAGCAGCAGATACATGGGAACACCACTCCCTGCACCTTCCCCTCTGAGCTATTCACCATCTTGACTTGGAAATATATCGCTGTTCCTTCAGTATCACTGGGTCAAAATGTCTCTCTAAAGGCATTGTGGGTCTAACTACAGCACATTGACTGCAACAGTTCAAGAAAGTAGCTCACCATCAGCTTTAACGGTAATTAGGGCTGGACAACATATGTCGGCCTTGACAGTGACACCTACCTACATCTAAAAGAATAAAAGAAAGGGAAGGTTTGGCTAAGGTCAATCAGCCATGAGTCGAAGAGTGTGGTGCTGGAAAAGCACAGCCAGTCTGGCAGCATCTAAGGAGGAGGAGAGTCAACATTTTGAGCATAAGCTCTTCATCAGGAATGAGGGGTAGCCCAAGGGGGCTGAGAGATAAATAGGAGGGAGTTGGGGTGGGGGAGAGGATGGTAGCTAGGAACACAATAGATAGATGAAGGTAAGGGTGAAGGTGATACTTCAGAGAGGAGGGTGGAGCAGATGGGTGGGAAGGAAAATGGACAAGTAGGACAGTGCTGAGTTGGAAGGTTGGATCTGGGATAAGGTGGGGGGAGGGGAAATGAGGAAACTGGTGAAATCCACATTGATACCATGTGGTTGGAGGGTCCCAAGGCAGAAGGGGAGGCATTTTTCCTCCAGGTGTTGGGTGGTTAGAGTTTGGCCCAGGACTTGCATGTCCATCTGCAGTCCTCATTTTCTCTTAGTCAATCTGCCATGATCTCACTGAATCATGAGTCAGGCTCAATGGGTCATATAGTGTCATCTGCTCCTATTTCAAATGTTCTAGCACTCTTATGACTTCAGAGAAGACATTTCCTCGAATTCCTTACAGCTGAAAAGGAAGATGGTTGTAGGCCTATGGAAAAGCAAAGTTGCAGTCATACAGATCCTTCAAAGAACCAATACGGGCACAACAGGCCGAGTGGCCTCCTCTTACATGCTATAGCGTATTCTTTAGCCATTCATCACAGACCTATTAGATACAATATGAACAATACAAACCGCTTCTTGCTTTGAGATGAAAAGAACACAGTTGCTGAGTGTAATACATGCAGTTCTGGATAACTCAGCTACATCTTTCACCTTCTGTAATAGTCGGGGAGGTAATCCTGCAGCAAAACATCAAATGAAGAATTAATCAATGAGTGCTGACATCCAGCTTAACTGTAGTTAGGCTTAAAATGCAACAATTTGCAAGCTTGATGCACATATGACAACTTGTTTTCTAGGCCCCTATTTCTGAAGCCCATATGTCTTTTTAGCTCAATCTGTGGCCATAAGTACCCAGCTCCCTCTGTTAGTGCACCCCATATTTTATATTGTGTTCATCCTACCAAAATAAATCATTTCACACCCCTCTGCATTAAATTTTATCAGCTATTTGTCAACCCATTCCACCACCTTGTCTACGTTCTTTTGAATTTGCACATTATTGTCTTCACTGCTTGCAGTGTTTCCTCATTTAACATTCATAAATTCTGAAATTGTGCCCTCTACACCAAGGTCTAGAGTGTCATATCAGGACGAACAACTGATCCTGCATCCTTATCCCTGGAGAACCAGGGATCCAATCTCTCTTGCTTATCAATTTTAAACTCAAGTTTCTGAACCACCCCCTCTTTCTCCATGGCCTAAGCAGTATTTTTTTTTCAATAAAGACAAATGCAAAGCATGCATTTAATACCCCAGTCATGCCCTACATTCCCTTTATTGGTCCCTAATCAACTTCACTGCTTATAATTGCACTCTTTTACGGTTTAGACGTCTATAGATGACTTCTGGATTGTCTTTTAAGCTGACAACTGTTTTGATAATTTGCTTTCAGAATTCAATTACATAAAAGAGCATTCAGAGGACAATTAGCAGGATGCTGTCAGGGCTGGAGTGTCTGATGTTTCAGGAAAGGTTGGGGTTGTTTTTATTGGAGTGTGAAGGTTGACGGGGACCTGACTGAGGTGTCTAATTTTATAAGGAGCATGGATCAGGTGGTTGGGAAGGCACTTTCACTATTGCTAGAGGAGTCAATAACCAGAGGACATAAATTCAAGGTAAAAGGTAGAAGGCGAGGAGGAGAGTGGAGCAGTAAGTTTTCGTCCAGACGTGAAGGAGTCTGAAATTCACGTAACATTTAAGCAGCATTTAGATATTCATTTGCGTTGCCATATTCCCAGGTCCAAGGTCCAAGAGATGGAAAGTGGTCTTTGTTGATCAGGATAAACAGAAACGCTGAAAGGCCTCCTTCTGTCCTCTAGGTAGCAAAGAGTTTACAATTCCATTTTGCACCTTCTCTTCGCAGCCTGATTCTCAAGTTTATTATCAACTGTCATAACCGCATTTTTCCAAATCATTTGGAATCGGAACAGACCAGACAGGGAAAAAACATTTCTGTTGGCAGAGGGTAGAGATCCAGAGAATATTTTTATGCCTGTACAGAATGAGCTGCCAGAGGTGGTGGTGGAGGCTGGTACAATTATAACATTTAACAGGCATCTGGATGGGTAAATGAATAGGAAGGGTTTAGAGGGATATGGAATCAAATGCTGGCAAACAGGAGTAGATTAATTTAGGATATCTGGTCAGATGGATGAGTTGGACCAAAGGGTCCGTTTCCGTGCTGTACAACTTGACGCCTCTAACAAGGATTTAAGGTGATTAGTATTGTGAACACGGAATTTGAAACATGCTATTGGAGATTGTAATAGAGGCAGGTTCAACTGTATGTAGAAGATGCGCTAGGCAGATCCTGATTATGAAGTGGGAACACTCTTATGAGGAGAGGTTGAGTAGGTTAGGCGTGGTAAAAACAATGACTGCAGATGCTGGAAACCAGGTTCTGGATTAGTAGTGCTGAAAGAGCACAGCAGTTCAGGCAGCATCCGAGGAGCAGTAAAATCGACATTTCGAGCAAAAGCCTTTCATCAGGAATAAAGGCAGAGAGCCTGAAGCGTGGGGAGATAAGCTAGAGGAGGGTGGGGAGAAGGTAGCATAGAATACAATAGGTGAGCAGGGGAGGGGATGAAGGTGATAGGTCGGGGGCGAGGGGGTGGAGTGGATAGGTGGAAAAAGAAGATAGGCAGGTAGGACAAGTCATGGGGACAGGGCTGAACTGGAAGTTTGGAACTGGGGTGAAGTGGGGGAAGGGGAAATGAGGAAACTGTTGAAATCCACATTGATGCCTTGGGGTTGAAGTGCTCCAAGGCAGAAGATGAGGCGTTCTTCCTCCAGGCATCTGGTGGTGAGGGAGCAGCGGTGAAGGAGGCCCGGGACCTCCATGTCCTCGGCAGAGTGGGAGGGGGAATTGAAATGTTGGGCCACAGGGTGGTGTGGTTGATTGGTGCGGGTGTCCCGGAGATGTTCCTTAAAGCGCTCTGTTCGGAGGTATCCAGTCTCCCCAATGTAGAGGAGACCGCATTTGGGAGCAACGGATACAATAAATGATATTGGTGGATGTGCAGGTAAAACTTTGATGGATGTGGAAGGCTCCTTTAGGGCCTTGGATGGAGGTGAGGGAGGAGGTGTGGGTGCAGGTTTTGCAGTTCCTGCGGTGGTCCACGCCCCCTTACAACCCACCCTGCCATCCTGGCACCTACACTTGCCACCGCAAGAATTGTAAAACCTGCTCCCACACCTCCATCCAAGGCCCTAAAGGAGCCTTCCATATCGAAATTTTTACCTGCACATCCACTAATATCATTTATTGTATCCGTTGCTCCCGATGCGGTCTCCTCTACATTGGGGAGACTGGACGCCTCCAAGCAGAGCGCTTTAGGGAACATCTCCGGGACACCCGCACCAATCAACCACACCGCCCTGTGGCCCAACATTTTAACTCCCCCTCCCACTCTGCTGAGCTCATGGAGGTCCTGGGCCTCCTTCACCGCCGCTGCCTCACCACCAGACGTCTGGAGGAAGAACACCTCATCTTCCACCTCGGAACACTTCAACCCCAGGGCATCAATGTGGACTTCAACAGTTTCCTCATTTCCCCTTCCCCCACCTTACCCTAGTTCCAAACTTCCAGCTCAGCACTGTCCCCTTGACTTGTCCTACCAGCCTATCTTCCTTTCCACCTGTCCACTCCATCCTCCTCCCTGACCTATCACTTTCATCCCCTCCCCCATTCACCTATTGTACTCTATGCTACTTTCTCCCCACCCCCACCCTCCTCTAGCTTATCGCTCCACGCTTCAGGTTCTCTGCCTTTATTCCTGATGAAGGGCTTTTGCCCGAAACGTCAATTTTACTGCTCCTCGGATGCTGCCTGACCTGCTAGGTTAGGAGTGTGCTCATTGGAATATAGAAGAATGAAAGGTAACTTTATTGAAACATACAGGATTCTTAGGGGTCTTGGCAGAGTTAGATGTAGAAAGATTGCCTCCCTTGTGGGACAGTCTAGGACCAGATGGCATTATCTCAGAATAAGGGGTTGCACATTTAAGACAGATATGGGGAGGAATTACTTCTCTCAGAGAGGAGTGAATCTGTGGAATTCTTTATCACAGAGGACTATCGAGGCTGGGGCATTGAGTATATTCAAGGGTGAGGCAGACAGATTTTTAATCAGGAAGAGGAATCAATGGTTATGGGGAAAAGGCAGGAATTGATCAGCCATGATCTCATTGAATGTAGACTCAATGGGCTGAATGGCCTACTTCTGCTTCTACATCTTATATGTAATTAAAAACCCGAGAAGGGCGTTCCTACCAATACTTGAAGGTGGCAGAACAGAATGAGAAGGATGTTTAAAATCACCCTTGATCCTCAGATTTATAAGGAGAGCTGAATGTAAAGAAAGGCAGTAATTTATGTGAAATTGATATTCTTTTCTTTAAACACAGCAAGTTGTGGCGATCTGGAACGCAATGACTGAAAGGATAGTGGAAGCTGCTTCAATGGAAATTTTCATAAAGGAAACTGAATTAATAAGGAAACATTTTCAGGGCCATGGGGTAAGAGCAGAAATTTACTTGTGCTGCTCTTTCAAAAGATCCAGCACAGCCATAATTGGCCGAATGGCCTCAGTCTACTGATTTTTAAAAAATTACTTTTTCATGGGATGCAGACATGTCTGACAAGTTCAGCATTTATTGCCCATCCCAAACTGTCCTTGAACTGAGTGGCTTGCTTGGCCATTTCAGAGGACAATCAACAGCCAACCACATCACAGTGGATCTGAAGTCACAAGTAAACCAGAGCAAGTAAAGCTGGCAGTTTACCTTCCTTAAAGGGCATTAGTAAATCAGATGGAATTTTACAACAATTCATGATAGTTTCATGGTCACTATCACTGAACTTAGCTTTCAATTCCAGATTTATTCATGTAAATTCTGGCAGCCACTGTCCCCAGAGTCCAGTGATACGACCACCACAACATCATCTCCCCATACTAGACTACAAGAACAAACTGAGATTGGGAAAGAGGCAAATTTTGAAGCCAAAAACCCATAAGACATATGAGCAGAAGTAGACCATTCAGCCCATCGAGCCTGCCCCGCCATTCGATGAGATCATGGCTGATCTGATAATCCCCTTTTCCCCTCACTGATTAAAAGTCTGTCTATCTCAGCCTTGAAAATAATAAGGCACATGAACAGACATACAATTCAAGAATTTCAAGTTCTTATCCCTTCCCCGCCCAGAACTAAATTCTGTCATTTTTAAATGGTGTTCTCAAAGCAGAATGAGGTAACTACAAAAGGAAACATTATTTCAGTATGGTCACAAATGCCACCAATTACCTTTTGCAATTCCAGGGCTTTCAATCATGCTTAATAAATTTGAAACTTCCTTCTCAAGCTTCTGCTGGCTGGTTTGTACAGTCTGTTCACCAAAAATGAAAATGTGAATATTCCAAAAGAAGAAAACAGGTTTACACTTTTTAAATGCCTGCTTCAAATCCCCTATTATTCCAAGATATTGGTGAACCACAGGCATTACTATTCACAGATGATCAGCTTCTAGGCCCACCAACTAGTCACTCACCTCCTGAGTCAGATCCAGGAGGGTCCAGGACCCCACTCTGGGGATAACTGCCCTCATGAAATCTGACAAATCAAATCACCTGCATCAGTAAAGAAAAATAATTTATGCCATGCCTTTCATGAATTTCTGATGCCTTACAATAAGTCACAAATTTGAAACTGTAAACATAGGAAGCGCAGCAGTCAATTGACGGGCAGCAAGTTCCTGTAAACACCAATGAGAGAGTGACAAGATCATCTGGCGTAATCAAAACTGACAGATCTATATGGACACCCAGGGAGAAGGTGGGCCCATGGTTTAGCTCCTCATCTGAAGTAGGACGCTTCTGACAAGACTGCACTCCCCCTGGCATTGTGGGTCAACCCACAGCAAGTGGACTGCAGCAATTCAAGAAGGCAGCTCACTACCACCTTCTCAAGGGCAAATAGGGATGGGCTACCATTGCTGGCCAGACAGTGATGCCTAAGTCCTACATATGAATTTTTAAAAATGCTGCAGTGAGTGTTGGACAGATAACCTTTTGACTGGGCAATGAGAATACCACCCACTGAGCCATGACTGACTTTAGTTCAGGAACGTAGCCACTACTACACCGGTGACATCTCAGAACTGTTACAGTGCAGGAGGAGATTTGGGCCATTGTGCCTGCACCAGCTCTTCCAATGAGCATCATGACCTATGTCCAGATGTACAACCAGAGGATTACTTTTACAAGGTTATCAGGGATTTGCACTGTTCAGGTGACTCCGGGAATAAATATCCAGGTCTATCAAGTAGAAAAATAAATGGGGGTGTGCACTGCTAATGCAAATGACTTGCAATGATGTCTTTCTACCATGACAGGGTCTACTACACCTCACTGGCTGCCCCCATCAGGGAGCAGGACAATCAGAAAGGCAGTGGGTGAAGGCACTGCCTGATCACTGCACTTGGGCAACAGTTTTCAAATTGATTTCTGGGAGCACTGCTTGCTCGGGTGCTTTAACAGGACATCCGTTGGCAAGTCAGCTCTGTCAGACTGTCATGTCAATCGATTCTGGGGAGCCCACTCTCAGGAGTGTGACTATTCCATGGGGGTCACTACATTTATTGGCACCTAACAGCAATGACTAAAACACACAGTACCTTCAAATGAGAAGCACTTAAAATTTCCTCCCAAAACAGGGATGAGAATCCAGTCCATTGCAAGAGTGAAGGAGGGAGTAGAAATGCTATTGATATATTTTCTTTTATTCATTGGATGGGCACATCACCAGCTAGGCCAGCAGTCACTGCCCATCCCTAATTGCCCAGAGAGCAGTTACGAGTTGACCACATTGCTGTTGGTCTGGAGGCACATGTAAACTTGGCCAGGTCAGAACGGCAGATTTCCTTCCCGAAAGAACATCAGTGACCCAGATGAATTTTTCCAACAATTGGCAATGGATTCATGGTCATCATTAGCCTGTTAAGGTCAGATTTTTTTTTTAAAACTGAATTCAAATTCTACCATCTGTCACGCAGGATTCAAACCTTGGTCCCCAAAACATTACCTGGACGTCTGGATTAATAGTTCAGTAATAATACCACTACGCCATCACCTTCTCCATAAATACAGGTAGTTCTGCTATTATGTGACAGTTGCGTTCCTCCACAACCCCCCTCTATAGAAAATTGCATTATAGAAAACTGCTTTAGAAAATCACACTCCACAAGTTCACTATATAAAATTGCTATACACATTCAGTAGAAACTTTGCGATATCTAAACAGCATCCACAATTCATCAATCACATTATAGCTAAGTCGTGCTACTGAAACACGTGTTACACCAGAATGACCTGAGTGTACCTTTTATTACCTTCCCACCATTTAAGGTAACCAGGTGCAAATCACAGAATTGTTAGTGCAGAAGGTGGACACTTGGCCTTTCTACCTGCATTGGATCTAATGTACAATCTCCTATCCTTTTCTCATAATCCTGTACATTGTTTCTATCTAAGTAACCATCTAATGGCCCTCTTGACTGCCTCAACTGAATCTGCCTTCACCAAGTACAGGCAGTGCATTCTGGACTTGATACCTTTCAATACCTTTCCGTCTCATATGTTTAATCCATTTTCCCTTAAAAATATTTTAAAATTTGTTCATGGGACATGGGCATCACTGGCTGGGTCAGCATTTATTGCCTGTCTCTGATTGCGCTTGAGACGGGGAAGATAAGCTGCCTTCTTGAACCCATAAGACTATAAGACATAGGAGTGGAAGTAAGGCCATTCAGCCCATCGAGTCCACTCCACCATTCAATCATGGCTGATGGACATTTCAACTCCACTTACCCGCATTCTCCCCGTAGCCCTTAATTCCTTGTGACATCAAGAATTTATCAATCTCTGCCTTGAAGATATTTAGCGTCCCGGTCTCCACTGCACTCTGCGGCAATGAATTCCACAGGCCCACCACTCTCTGGCTGAAGAAATGTCTCCGCATTTCTGTTCTGAATTTACCCCCTCTAATTCTAAGGCGGTGTCCACGGGTCCTAGTCTCCTCACCTAACGGAAACAATTTCCTAGCGTCCACCCTTTCCAAGCCATGTATTATCTTGTAAGTTTCTATTAGATCTCCCCTTAATCTTCTAAACTCCAATGAATACAATCCCAGGATCCTCAGCCGTTCCTTGTATGTTAGGCCTACCATTCCAGGGATCATCTGTGAGAATCTCCACTGGACACGCTCCAGTGCCAGTATGTCCTTCCTGAGGTGTGGGGACCAAAACTGGACACAGTACTCCAAATGGGGCCTAACCAGAGCTTTATAAAGTCTCAGTAGCACAACGGTGTTTTTATATTCCAACCCTGCTGTAGGTCAACTCACAATGCCCCTGGGGAGGGAATTCCAGGATTTTGACCCAGCGATGCTGAAGAAACAGTGACATACTTTCAAGCCAGGGTGGCGAGTGGCTCGGAGGGAACTTTCCAGTTAGGTCAACCACTCCCTGTGGTAAAGGATATCACATTCATACCACTCCTGGTAAAGGGGTTTCTCCCGAATGTATCACTGGGCTAACCACAGATTCAGTGCACAATATTAATTAGGAACGTACAGAAGTAGATCGCGTTTCCACAGAGACTCAGTATTTTATAAAACATTGATTGAAAGCACTGCAGGTCAGAAAGTTGCCTTAAGCTTCTAAGTTTGAATTCTGTAATGATTAAATCGTCTGCTCTAAATCGACAGAGCTTTCTACAGCACACCTAAGTATGCAAGAGATATAAGCACACAAGCCGCAGATTCAGCAATTTATCATTGCTCAGGGCACCATTTCAAGGTGACACATATTAAGCACATGTACCGATTTCAAAGGATTAACTTTCCTTACGCTGGCAAAATAAACAGGCAGCTCATAAAGCAATGAACTCCTTGTTGCTAACATGCTTTGAGGAAGAGTCTATAACTTTTACACAGACTTCATTCCTTCACAGTAAATGTTTGAGGCATTACACACAGTTAATATGTTGCTTAAGGACATACATTTGGAATACAGGAGGTGGAGGAGGCCATTTGTGCCCCTGCAAAGCTGGGCAACTAGATCACGGCTGATTTGTATCTCATCCCTTTATTCTCTTAGCCAACAGATTCCAACAATCTGTTTTGAAGTTTTCCATTGCTCTACCCACCCCCAGCCTTAACAGTTTGTTTTAAAAAGGGGGGAGGTGTTTTCAGATTTCAAATACCATGTGAGAGAAAAGGGTGACATTACCCTTTTAGAATTACTTTAAGAGGCAGAGAGGCAGACTAAGTCTCTGGTTGGGCCTCTGTCGAAGCATGTGGTCAATTCTGAGTGCCCTTCTTCAAGAAGGATTTTTAAAATGCCCTTACAGACTGGCTGGGCCCAGCATTTATTGCCCGTCCCTAGTTGCCCCTCATGCAGGTGGGGGGAGCTGCCTTCTTGAACTACTGCAGTCCATGTGCTGTAGGTAGACGCACAACACCTTTATGCAGGGGATTCCAGGATTTTGACCCAGTGATACTGAAGGAACGGCGATATATTTCCAAGTAAGAACCGTGGGTTGCTGAGAGGGGAATAGCAGTGGGTGGTGTTCCCCTGTATCTGTTGCCCTTGTCTTTCTAGATGGAAGTGGTTGTGGGATGGAAGGATGTTAAGACCTTGGAGGATGGGCACAGTGGACATTTATCAGAATGTGAGTCGAGAGTGTGGTGCTAGAAAAGCATAGCAGGTCAGGAAACATCACAGAAGCAGGAGGATCGATGTTTTGGGCATAAGCCCTTCATCAGGAACTTTTGCCCGAAATGTTGACTCTCCTGCCTTTTGGATGCTGCCTGACCTGCTGTGCTTTTCCAGCACCACACTGTCGACTCTGATCTCCAGCATCTACAGTCCTCAGTTTCTTCCAATTTATAAAACTGTTCCTAAGCTGAAGGGGCTTCAGTGAATTTCGAGAGAGGGGAGAAGATTATATGGTTCCCCTACAGCAGCGGAGAGAGGAAATTTGTTCAGGATTATGAGGGGCTTCAATAAGGCAAACCTGTTACCATTGGCAGAAGGATCAGTAATCAGAGACTGAAGCGCAATTGGCAAAATGTGAATATAGATGTTCTTTTAAATAAATGCACAGAGTTTTGACGATCTGAAATGCACTGCCTGAAAACTCATCATGCTTACTATCAGTCAGTACCTCTCATGCAAAATCTTATAAGTACCTTTTGGAAATATAGTAGCATGTAGCTCTTAAACATACTGGATCAACTGTTGACAGGATTGAAACAGTATTCGTCCAGTTAAATACAGCTGCCACTAAACACAGTTTCCTGTAGTCACAGCCAACATTAAATCACTGATCATACAGGTACTTTCAGAGAATATTTTTAGAAATGTCTCACATGTGGTTGTAGCTGGAATGGAGGAGGAAACTGGTAGCTTTCTACAGTGCGGGCAAGATACAAACACTGGCAGCAGCTGCTGTCATTCTGAAGTGGTTTTGCAAACAGGCAGCAGCTGGAAGATTGTGACAGTGACAAGGTGGGACTTGATCATCTGTCGGCACCAGTCAGGCAACTCAAACACTACAACCCCATGGATTATTTGCTGAAGCATCTACTAAGCAGCAGCTGTATTTGTCTGAACAAACACAGCTTTCAATCCTCCAAACAACTCAGTTACAAAAGACATATTATAAACTTCTCAATTCCAACATATATTTTAACAGAGTTTTGACTGGTACTGGTGCTGTCACTTTAAGCGGTTACTTTGTCCTCTATATTTTTAAACAGAGGTTGTAAGGCAGAGGCATTAATCGGTCTCTAAGGAAGTCAACAATTTGTGAGGTCTTGGGAATTTTTCTTCAAATGTTGGAACAATGGAAGCAGCCTGAGTGCGGCCAGCTCCGCGTGACCAGGCTATCTAGTTTTCTTTAGATTTTAGGTTTAGTTTGAAGTAGAAGCTTTTGGGATCGAAAATAAAAGAGTTGGAAGCTTCAGTGAATGTTTCCAAGCTGCAATTCTCTAAATTTTCTCTTGAAATTGTTTCATCCAGGATTGGAGATCAGCATGCGAAAATCTGTGTCAAAATTCGCCTTTTTGCCAAGGGATGTGTTTATGGGATGTTACTGAAATGGAACAGCTAATTAGTAATAGTTACTGTATCTATTATTCAATTAAGTTTCCAATGGTTAAATTATTATTCTTTCTTGTTTTGTTTGTATTTTAACTATAGTGTTAAATAAATTGTGTTTTGCTTAATGTCAAGTAGTTTGACCAACTGCATCACACCTGGAACACAGTACTTCACATCTATTTTTAATATAAGAAAAAGTTAGGGTTTTTTTTTGGATTAGATTGCTTACAGTGTGGAAACAGGCCCTTCGGCCCAACAAGTCCACACTGCCCCGCCGAAGCGCAACCCACCCATACCCCTACATTTACCCCTTACCTAACACTATGTGCAATTTAACATGGCCAATTCACCTGACTCGCACATCTTTGGACTGTGGGAGGAAACCGGAGCACCCGGAGGAAACCCACGGAGACACGGGGAGAACGTGCAAACTCCACACAGTCAGTCACCTGAGGTGGGAATTGAACCCAGGTCTCTGGCACTGTGAGGCAGCAGTGCTGACCACTGTGCCACCGTGCCACTCAAGGGTCTAGGCTACCTTCTTAAAATATTTTGAGGGGTTCTGGTCTGGTCCATAACCGTACATTATTGTGCGATGGACAGTCTGAGCCCACACTCAGTAGAGTTTAGGAGATTGAATTGTGATCTTATTGAATCATATATGATCTGGTTGGGACCTGACAGACTGGACGTTGAGAGGATGCTCCCCTTATGGAGGAGCCGAGTGTTGTATAAGGATTTCAGGAACCTCGAGCAACTTTGCAATGATGTCACAGAGCTGCACATCACTGAGCATAAATAGTACAGTGTGGGTGGAGTTAGAACAGAAACTATAACACGAAACTAGGCAAAATTATAAACTACACTACATTAGACTAGAACTTTAGAGACTCTCAAGAACACATTGGCATGAATACACAAAGAATATAGATTAGTCCATACCTAATATAACTATTAGATCAGAGTCTGATATATCAATAATTACCATGTACAATGCTATTTCATATTAATGGATCATAAATAGCACTACTTTAAAGGCTAAGACTAAACAGTTCTTAACTTTGCCCTCTCCATGGTCAGTCTGTCTTGAACCCAAACTCAGTGTGGCATCAAACCACATAACAAGACATGCAAGCTGGGGGTACAGATTTAAAACTAAGGGGTCTCCCATTTAGGGTGGAGAGAAAGATACATTTTATCGCTTGGAGTTATAGGTCAATGGAATTCTGTTCCCAGAGAGCGGTGCAGGCTGAAAAGTTCAATATTTTTCAGCCAGGGGTTGGATAGACTCTGGACTAAAGAGAGACTCAAAGTTATTGGAGGGGGCACAAACGTCGAATCAAGGTTACAAACAGATCAGCCATGAACTTACTGAATGGCTAGGCAGACTCAAAGGGCCGAATGGTCTATTTCTGCTCCTAATTGGTACTTTATTGTTATGATACTATGCAACAAAGAGAAGCCATTTGTTGTTTTGGGTCTTTGCTGGCTCTTTAACAGCTCATTCCCTCTGCTCTTACCCCACAGCCCAAGGAAATATAGCTGTTCAAACATTTCACAAATTTCCTTTTGAAAGTTTCCACTGAAGCTGTTTCGTCCACCCTTTAGACAATATGTTCCAGATCACAACAATTCAGTGTAGTTTAAAAAAAACCTCGCCAGGTTTGTATAATGACCTTGTTTTCAAATGCTATGTCTTTCATGAAATCCAGGATCTTCTGTGACCCTCTTTAAAATCTCTTATCCCTAACTTGCCGTGCTGCCAATGTTAATAACTTGCGTCAAGGGACATGGACCAAAGGCAGGCAAAAGGGTTTAGTTAAGTTTTGGAAATCTGGTTGGACCGCAGGGTTTGTATTTATGCTGTATGACTCTATGAGACTACCTCCAAAGACTAACATTCATGAACCTGCAGCTCTCTCTGTTCTGCATCTTCTTAAAACAAGAGGTTAACTTGCCTATCGGGAGATGATTGCTCACAGAAGTTCAAATGTTTGGCTTCAGTCATAGAGTCATACAGCACAGAAACAGCCCCTTCAGTCCAACCAATCCGTCCCGAACATAATCCCAAACTAGTCCCACCTGTGTGGGCCATGTCCCTCCAAACCTTGCCTATTCATGTACTTATCCATATGTCCTTTAAATGTTGTAACCATACCAACATCTACCATTCCTCATGAAGTTCATTCCACACACAAACCATCCTCTGAGTAAAATAATTTGTCCTGCATGTCTTTTTAAATCTCTCTCCTCTCACCTTAAAAATGTGACCCATGGTCTTACTTCACTGATGTTCACTTCTGAACAAGACAGACCAATGGAAGTTTTCATAGTGTCATCTACAGCACACAAGGAGGCCATTTGGCCCATTGGGTCACTCGTACACAGATCTGGCATCTGTCCCTCACTAGACTGAGATCAATTCATTTACAAATATGATCAGAGTACTATTGTTGGTCCATGACTGCAACCTCACCTAACTTCAGTACCATCTGAAAAAATCAGACCACCTCCATCTCCCAACGCAGATGAGCTATACTACTGTCACTAAGGAGTTCCTTTCAACCTATACCTTTTCAACATGGCTCAGTGGGCAACAGTCATCCCCGTGTGAGGATGTGGTGGCACTGAGCGTAATTGACAAGGCTGACTCTGGGGATGAAAGGGCCGTTGTACAAGGGGTAGTTGAATACCTTTAGGCTTGTACGTGTTAGAGTTCAGAAGAATGAGGGGGTTATCTGACTGAGGTATATAAAATGCTGAAGGGGATTGATAAGATGGACGTTGAACAGATTGTCCCCCTTACGGGACAGTCTCGAACAAGAGGGCATGGATATGGAGTGAGGGGACGTAGGTTCAAGGCTGAGATGAGGAGAAACTATTTCTCTCAGAGGGTGGTGAATCTGTGGTGTACACTGCCCCAGAATCCATCAACAGATTCAATAAATAGGTATGTTTCTGATGTAAAGTGGGATGAAGGGCTATGGGGAGCAGACAAAAGAGTGGAGTTTAGACCAGACAAGATTAGACATGATCATGTTAAATGGTGGTGTGGGCTCAAAAGGCTGAAATACCTACTCTCGCTCCTGATTCCTAGGTTCCTATCTCTTCTGCAATCTTATCAATGTCTAGATGTGCCTGAAGCGTGTAAGGAGTTGCCTCGCTGTAGCAAAAGATAAAATCTCACCTTTGGAGGACTCTGGGCACGACACTTTCAGAAGCACGTAAAGTCTTTGCAAACAGTGCAGATGAAGATTTATCAGAACAATACCAGGAATAAGAGACTTCACTTAATGTGGAGAAGGTGAAGTGGTAGATGTCATAAAAGGTGTTTGAAATGATGGTAGATTCTGATCGTTTCTCCTTACTTCATCTGCTTCCAGTGGTAAGAGGACCCCTAACCAGAGTGACATAGTGGCAGACAAGCTGAATGGCTGACCCCCCTGCTCCAATTTCTAATTGAACATAAGAACCAGGAGCTGGAGGAGGCCATTCGGCCTCCTGGAGCCTGCTCCACTATTTGATATGATCATGAGTGATCGCATCTCGGCCTCAACTCCACTTCATCTATCTGCTTTCTTCAACCAGTTACTAATTAAAAATCTCTCTCCTCCTTAAATTTACTCTTTGTCGCCCACACAACGCATGCGTGGTAGTGATTTCCACAGATTCACGACCCTTTGAGAGAAGTAAGTCCCCCTCATCCAAAGATTTGCAGGTGAATTGGCCATGCTAAATTGCCCATAGTGTTAGGTGCATTAGTCAGAGGGAAAATGGGTCTGGGTGGGTTGCTCTTCGGAGGGCGGTGTGGACTTGTTGGGCCGAAGGGCCTGTTTCCACACTGTAGGGAATCTAATCTCATCGAATCTAATCTAATCTCTGTATTAAATCTGCCTCCCTCCACCCTTATGCTAAAGCTATGAACCACTCAGGACAAATATGGGAGAAAGATAGCCTGCAGGCAAACTCTAAGTCAGCAGTTCTGAAGAAAATAAAGGCCAACACAAGAGTTTAACGAAATTTGAAACATACTGAGCTAATGGGGCAGTGGCGGAGGCTCCCAACATATTATTTTCAAATGCACTGCTACAGCTATCCAACAGAGGGAGCTGCAATGCAAACAGATCATCACAGTATCAGCACACAAGGCCTCCTGGTGGCATGAACATCAGTGACATCTCTTTGCAAATGGGTAACGACTATCTATCATAGAATCCTTAGCATGGAAGCAGGCCATTCAGCCCATCGAGTCCACACCGACCCTCCGAAGACTATTCCATCCATCTTTACTTAGTTATTAAGGTGTGGGCATCACTGAGCAGACCAGCCATTGTTACTCATCCCTAATTGCCCCTGAACTCAGCGCCCTTGGTAAACCACTTTAGAGGATAGTTTAGGGGAAGCTATTGCCTAGTAGTAGCAATGCCAGACTATTAATCCAGAAACTCAGTTAATATTCTGGGGACCCAGATTCAAATCCATAGCAGATGGTGGAATTTGAATTAAATAATAATCTGCAATGAAGAATCTGATGACGACCACAAATCCATTGTCTAGATTAGAGTGGTGCTGGAAAAGCACAGCAGGTCAGGCAGCATCCGAGGAACAGGAAAATTGATGTTTCGGGCAAAAGCCCTTCATCACGAATAGATTCAGGGTGCCTGCAGAGTGGAGATAAATGGGGGGGGGAAGAAGGGGAGAAAGTAGCATAGAGTACAAAGGCGAATGGGGGTGGGGATGGAGGTGATAGGTCAGAGAGGAGGGCGGGGGAAGGTAGCAAAGAGTACAATGGGTGAATGGGGGTGGGGACGAAGGTGATAGGTAGAGGGGAGGGTGGAGTGGATAAGTGGAAAGGAAGATAGGCAGGTAGGACAGGTCATGGGACAGTGCTGAGCTGGGAGGTTGGAACTGGGGTGGAGGTGGGGGAAGGGGAAATGAGGAAACTGGTGAAATCCACATTGATGCCCTGGGGTTGAAGTGCTCCGAGGTGGAAGATGAGGGCGGCACGGTGGCACAGTGGTTAGCACTGCTGCCTCACAGCGCCAGAGATCCGGGTTCAATTCCCGCCTCAGGCGACTCCCTGTGTGGAGTTTGCACATTCTCCCCGTGTCTGCATGGGTTTCCTCCGGGTGCTCCGGTTTCCTCCCACACTCCAAAAGATATGCAGGTCAGGTGAATTGGCCATGCTAAATTGCCCGTAGTGTTAGGTAAGGGGTAGATGTAGGGGTATGGGTTGGTTGCGTTTCGGCGGGTGCGGTGTGGACTTGTTGGGCCGAAGGGCCTGTTTCCACACTGTAAGTAATCTAATCTAATCTAATCTAATCCTCTAGACGTCGGGTGGTGAGGGAGCGGCGGTGAAGGAGGCCCAGGACCTCCATGTCCTCGGCAGAGTGGGAGGGGGAGTTGAAATGTTCGGCCACAGGGCGGTGTGGTTGATTGGTGCGGGTGTCCCAGTGATGTTCCCTAAAGCACTCTGCTAGGAGGCGTCCAGTCTCCCCAAAGTAGACCACAAATCCATTGTCAATTGTCGAAAAAAACGCATCCGGTTCACTCATGTCCTTAAGGTAAGGAAATTTGCCGTCCATAACCAGGTGTGGCCTACATGTGACTCCAGACCCAAAGCAAAGTGATTTGACTCTTAACTGCCCTCTGAAATGGCCTAGCAAGCCAGTCAGTTCAGAGACAACTAGGGATGGGCAATAAATGAGGCCAGCCAGTGATACCCATGTCCCAAGAGTGATAAAAAAGATTGTTAAATGTCGACCACATTGCTGTGGGACTGGAGTCACATGTTGGCCAGACTGGATAAGGATGGCATATTTCCTTCCCTAAAATGAAGTGAACCAGATGGCATTTTCACAACAACTGGTAATTTTTGTGGCCACCAATACAAAAATCAGCTTTTAATTCAAGATTTTATTAATTGAATTAATAACCAATGTTTATGTTCTACCAGGACCACTCAGCTCCTGACTGGGATAACAGCTTTAGTCCAAACATATGAAAAAATTGTGACTCCAAAGGTGAGGTGAGAGTGACAGCCCTTGATATCAAGGCTACATTTGACTGGGTGTGGCATCAAGGAACCCTAGCAACACTGGAATTAATAGGAGCAAACTCTCCGCTGGTTGGAATACGGAGTCATGGAGATGTACAGCACAGAAACAGACCCTTCGGTCCAACCCATCCATGCCAACCAGATATGTCAACCCAATCTAGTCCCACCTGCCAGCACCCGGCCCATATCCCTCCAAACCCTTCCTATTCATATACCCATCCAGATGCCTTTTAAATGTTGCAATTGCATATCTGGCACAGAGGACAATGGTTGTGGTTGTTCGAGGTCAGTCATCCCAACTCCAGGAGCTCTTCAGGATAGTGTTCTAGGCCTAACCATCTTCAGCTGCTTCATCAATGACCTACCCTTTGTCATAAGGTCAAAAGTGAGGATGTTCTTGCCCATCCCTAGTTGCCCTGGCAAAGATATGATATAGATATAGAATCCCTACAGTATGGAAACAGACCCTTTGGCCCAATAAGTCCACACCAACCCTCCGAAGAGTAACCCACCCAGACCCATTCCCCTGCATTTACCCCTGACTAATGCACCTAACCCACACACCCTGAACACTATGGGCAATTTAGCATGACCAATTCACCTAATCTGCACATCTTTGGATTGTGGAAGGAAACTGTGGAGCACCCACGCAAACATGGGGAGAATGTGCAAACTCCACACTAACAGTCACCCGAGGCAGGAATCGAACCCAGGTCCCTGGCACTGTGAGGCAACAGTGCTAACCACTGAGCCACCGTGCCACTCCAGATGGTTGCTGCCTTCTTGAACCGGTGCAGTCCTTGGAGTGTCAGAAAACTCTCAATACCATTAGAGAGTGAATTCCAGGTTTTTGACTCAGCAAGTGTCGAAGACCGAGGGGTGATCTTATCGAGGTTTATAAAATCATGCGGGGCAAGGATAGGGTGAATAACCAAAGACTTTTTCCTGGAGTGGGGGAGTCCAAAGTGTAAGGTGAGAGGGGAAAGATTTAAAAGGTGCCTGAGGGGTAGCTTTTTCACACAGAGGGTGATACGTGTATGGAATGACCTGCCAGAGGAAGTGGTGGAGGCTGGTACGATTACAACATTTAAAAAGGCATCCAGGTGGGTATACGAACAGGACGGATTTAGAGGGATACAGGCCAAATGCTGGCAAACAGGACTGGATCAGATTTGGATGTCTAGGCGATGCGAACGAGTTGGACCAAAGGGTCTGTTTCATGCTGTTTGACTCTATGACAGTGAAGGATGATGAGTGGCTTACAAGGGAACTTGCAGAAGTGGTATTCCCATGTATCTGTCGCCCACGTCCTTGTTAATGTAATGGTTGTGAGTATCAGGGGTGTAGCTGCCATACTGTTTACAAACAAATATCGATTCATACAAAGTTAAGGATTGGAACTGAAGTTGGGCATTTGGCCCCTCAGGCCTGTTCGGCCATTCCTCGTGCTCACAAACTTGGAAATATATTGCCAGTCTTTCGGTGCTCTTGGGTCAAAATCCTAACTAAGTACAGCTCCAACAACATGCAAGAAGCTTGTCACCATCCAGGACAAAGCAGCTCTTAATTGGCACCACAACCACAACCACCCACTCCCTCCACCGCCGACGCTCAGTAGCAGCAGTGAGTACCATCTACAAGATGCACAGTTTAGTGATTCAAAAAGCACCTGAAATGACTCCTGAAGAGACTCGACAGATGCTAAATTTTCATCTTCATCATCATCACTGAACTGATCAGGGGAGCAGTAGTGAGTGCTGTAGGCAGAATGTTCTTCTATTGACTGAAGCCATTTCTAGAAACAAAACAGAAAAGAAATTCCAGAATCAGCTGGTCAAAGTAAATAAGATGGTGAAATGTCAGTCGCTGGAAGGATACAAAAATTACCAAACACAGAAAATCAATCATACAATACAAGACTATTAAATTTTCAAAATAGGTGTTTCATTAAAATGGTCACAGCTTCATTATAATTATGCAAATGTATCCTGCATATTTTTTTAAACAGACATTTAACTGCATGTGGGCAAAAGTGAGGACTGCGGATGGTGGAAACCAGAGTCTAGATTAGAGTGGTGCTGGAAAAGCACAGCAGGTCAGGCAGCATCTGAGGAGCAGGAAAATCGATGTTTCGGGCAAAAGCCCTTCATCAGGAATCGATTTTCCTGCTCCTCGGATGCTGCCTGACCTGCTGCGCTATTCCAGCACCATTCTAGTCTAACTGCATGTGGTCTAGTTATATTAATCGATAAGCAATCCAGAGACCTAGATAGATTAGACTGGCTGGAGCGGTCTTCCTGGGTGGGAGCTGTCCGAAATCCAAAATCATGAGGAGTCTGGACACAACAGAGAGGAAGAAACTGTTCCCACCAATTGAAGGGTTGAGAAACAGGACACCAATTTAAAAATAATTAGCAAAAGAACCTATTTTGCAAAAAGTGTTGCCTTTTACACAGCGAGTGGTTACAGTCCGGAATGCAATGCCTGAGTCTATGGTGGAGGTAGGTTACACTGTGGCTTACAAACTGGAATTGGCAAAGCAGCAGAAGGGAAAACATCTGCTTGAGCTGCAGGGAAAGAGCAGGGTAGGGGGACAAGCTAGGTTGCAGAGTGCTGGCACAGGCTCGATGGGCCAAATGACCGTTTCATGCACTGTAACCATTCCATGAACTACCACCTAGATGCTCACTCACATTGTCATAACTTACAAGGCTTGGGACCAAGAGCTGGGAAGTGGGCTTTGTGAAGTCAGATCTTTGTTGACCAGTGCAGATATGATGGGTTAAATGTCCTCCTTCTTTGCTGTGTACTTCTGTTTTGATTGCATTGCAATGAATCCAAATGAATTTTGAAACATTTTTATAACCAGCACCATCTTCACAGCTAAAATATTAAAGTGGCAGCTTGCATTTATTTGGCGCCTTTCACAATCCACAGCCACTGAGGCTTTCCTAAAGTGCAATCATTATTATACCACAGGAAATGGTGCACACAGCAAGACCCTACAACAGGAATGTTACACTGACCAGGTAACCTGCTATTACTGATTAAAAACAAAATGCTGGAAATAGCTAACAGGTCAGGCAGCAAATGTAGACAGTGAAACAGAGTTTAGGAGGAAAATATTACATGAGCAGCACATACGGATGGCTAAGTGAGAAATTCTAACAAGTTAACCAGAGGTTCATGTGCAGGGAGAGTGTTCGGCCGTAGGATGGAGGTGAAAGGACAGGTGACATCTCATCTGTAATTGCTAACTGGGAGGTGTCACGGGGACAGGCATCACAGAGTCTGCTGGTGATATAGGATTAGATCAGGATGTGACAGAAGGAATGCCCCCTGAGGGTTGCTGACGGGGGAGACAGGAGGGTGTGTTTGCTGATGGGGAGGGTGATGTGTTTACTGACAGGGGAGGGGGGGGTGATGTGTTTGCTAACGGGGGGGGTAGGGGGGTGAAGTGTTTGCTAACAGGATCGTGTTGGCGATGGCGGAAATGGTAGGTGATTTGTTGAATCGGGAGGTGGAAGGTGAAGATGAGGGAAACATTACCGTTTCTGGAAGTCAAAGGGCAGAAATTGAGAGAGAGAATGGAAATGACTGAAGGCCTTACAAACCAGACACCCACACAATGCTACATCTCACTTATGGACTGAGGAAGCAGTAACCAATAGATTTTTATTCCATATCGGAATACTCACTTTACTTGTTTGAGCAGGAACACTTTTCGGGTGCACTTTAAAGATGTGGATACTGTCATCAAAGCACTTGATTGAAAGGACTCTCTCCTCTGCACCTTTAACCTTGGTGAAAAAACGTTTCAAAGATGAGAAATCTGTAGAAGACAACTAAAATTCAACACATTATCTCAGTCTGAAATTTCCAAATGTAAATTGGCCCATCGAGGCTGTTGCAGAAATCAATACAATCCTGGTTGATCCTGGGCATCAACTCTCTCACACACTCCCCTATCCCTCACATCACCAAGAGATCAAAGATCTGGGTGTTCCAGTATTTGTTATATCCAACCATGGAGCATCCATAGTCCTCATGGTTATGGAATTCCCAAACAGGTGAAGAAATTATTTTTCGACTCAGTCCTAAATGACTTTTCCTTCCTTCCCTGACCGTGCTCCCAAAGCAGCGGCAAAAGGCCATTTGGCCCATTGAACCTGCTGTGAATGAGAAAAACTTGAGAAATACACACCCTTACAGAGTGTGATGGAGGCAGGTTCAGTTGAGGCTTTCAAGAGGGAATTGGATAAACACCAGAAGGGGAAAACGAAAGACCCACAGATACTGGAAATCAGGAACAAAAACACCTGATGGGCTAGTGGTTCGGATTTGGTACTTTCACTGCCAAGGCCTGGGTTCGATTCCTGGTCAGGGAAGATGCTTTACAATTCTGGTCTCCTTCCTATCGGAAAGATGTTGTGAAACTTGAAAGGGTTCAGAAAAGATTTACAAGGATGTTGCCAGGGTTGGAGGATTTGAGCTATAGGGAGAGGCTGAACAGGCTGGGGCTGTTTTCCCTGGAGTGGAGGCCGAGGGGTGACCTTATAGAGATTTACAAAATTATGAGGGGCATGGATAGGGTAAATAGACAAACTGCTGTAAAAAAAAACTTTACCTGAAGGAACAGCGCTCTGAAAGTTTGTGATTACAAATAAACCTGTTGGACTATAACCTGGTGTCATGTGAATTCAGAATCTGAAAAAATTCAGTAGGTTTGGCAACAGGGCTACTTGGAAAGGCAGGGAAGTGTGACTTGCTAGAGAGCCAGTGAAGGCAAAAATGATTGAACAGCCTCCTACTGTTCCATGCTGTGACCATTCTAACATTCAAAGGCAACAATTAAACAGATCTTACTGTACAAACAGCTTGTGTTAGATTCTTGCAACCTTGTCGGGAAACATCAGCTTTCGCATCTGACCTTCAAAAGGAGAAAGAGAGGGAGAGTGTGAGGGGGATGTGGGAGGAATTGGAACCTTCGTCCTACTGGCACAGAGGTGTAGCTTTCTCACTCCACATCACATAAATGTAATCTAATCACACTTACTGATTGTGAAACCATGACAATACTCCATGTTCCAAAACCACCCAAACCATATTCCAGCCAAAAAACCGGGTACGCTAGAAAAACAAAATAGATGGGAATTATTGTAAAAGAAGATCAGGGTTTTCTAATCATTTTAGCTGAGGTGCACGAATACAAAACCAAAAGCTGCGAAGACTAGAATGCGGAAACAAAAATACAAAATACTGAAATAAAAATATACTATATTGGGAAAACTCAGGCAGCAGCTTTGGAGAAAAACACCAAGGTTAACATTGTAACTTAATGATTTTTCAGGACTGCAAAATGACCCGTGCTTATGAATGATCATTGACCTAAAATGTTAACTGATTGTCTTCACAAACACATCCTGACCTGCTCGATTTGGCAACAATACCGCAGAGTTCCAGCAGAGGGCGGAAACAGTTTATTCATGGGGATAGGCAACGCAGCTTCCGTTTGTAGGTATTTCCCACCTAAGCTGTTCAGAAATGTTACTACACACCTGTGGAGCACTTGGCATTTGAACCCCAGCCTCCTAGCTCAGAGGGAGGGGAACTACCATTCCACCACAACAGCCCTAACTTAGCTCTTGAGTAAAGAAAGTTAATTAACAAGGCAAAAGTGAGGACTGCAGATGCTGGAAATCAGAGCCTAGTTTAGAGTGATTAGATTACTTATTAGATTAGATTAGATTAGATTACTTACAGTGTGGAAACAGGCCCTTCGGCCCAACAAGTCCACACCGCCCCACCGAAGCGTAACCTATCCATACCCCTACATTTACCCCTTACCTAACACTATGGGCAATTTAGCATGGCCAATTCACCTGACCTGCACATCTTTGGACTGTGGGAGGAAACCCACGCAGACACGGGGAGAAGGTGCAAACTCCACACAGTCAGTCGCCTGAGGCGGGAATTGAACCCAGGTCTCTGGCGCTGTGAGGCAGCAGTGTTAACCACTGTGCCACCGTGCTGCCCACCAGTGGTGCTGGAAAAGCACAGCAGGTCAGGCTGCATCAGAGGAGCAGGAAAAATCGACATTTCGGGCAAAAGTATTTCATCAGGAATGAAGGAGGGCTATTGCCCGAAACATCAATTTCCCTGCTCCTCGGATGCTGCCTGATTTGCTGTGCTTTTCCAGCACCAAGTTTAATTAACAATCTATCTGAAGGGTTTAAGGTGATTTAAAGGACTTTCTGGGGTCAATTGAAAGAAACTATTTGCTCTGGTGGTGGGAGAGTGGGGATGGGGTGGGGAAAAGGAGTCCAGAACCTTCAAATCTCAGCCAGGGGGCTGTTGTGGGTGGCAGCAACAAGTCTGTTCACACACAAAGGCAAAGTAAAAACCTGCAGCTCTCTGCTCTGAAGCCAGGAGTCAACTTGACCTTAGGTAAGGATCTGAGCGATAGAGACAGTTCAGGTAGCAGCGTGGCAGCTCAGTGGTTAGCATTGCTGCCTCTCCGGATGATTCCAGCCTCGGGTGGAGTCTGCACATTCCCCCAGTGTCTGTGTGGGCTTCTTCCGGGTGCTCTGGTTTCCTCCCACAGTCTAGCTTAGGTGGATTGGCCATGCTAAGTTGCCCATAATGTCCAGGAATATATAGGCTAGGTGGGTTAGCCATGGAAAAGGCAGTGTTTTGGGGATAAGGTGGGGGTAGATCTGGGTGGGATGCTTTTTGGAGGTTGGGTTGTGGACCCAATGGGCTGAATGGTCTGCTTCCAAACTGTAGGGATTCTGAAGTAGAGAATCAGGCACGATCTTGGTGGACATGAAAATAAACTAGAGAAGTTTAAAGGCCTCTTCCTGTTCTGTTGTTCCCCATGGGTCTTAGTCTCAGTCGCTCGGTCTCTCTCTTTCTCTTCTCCGTCTCCCTCTCCCCAGTACAGCCCTGTCGTCCTATGGGACAATGGCAACTTTATCTTTTTTGTTAAAGAAACCCTGCACATCCTTTCTGTAATGAAGTGACCAGGACTGCTCTCAGTGCTCAGGTTGTGGTCTAGCTAACAATTTAGACAGTTTAAGGATAACAAGCAAAAGTGTTCCACCCCAGGGCATCAATGTGGACTTCACCAGTTTCCTCATTTCCCCTCCCCTCACCTTACCTCCGTTCCAACCTTCCAGCTCAGCACTGTCCTCATGACCTGTCCTACCTGCCTATCTTCTTTCCCACCTATCCACGCCACCCTCCTCTCTGACCTATCGCCACCATCCCCACCCCCATTCACTTATTGTACTCTTTGCTACCTTCTCCCCAGCCCCACTCCCTCCCATTTATCTCTTCACTCTGGAGGCTTCCTGCCTCTATTCCTGATGAAGGGCTTTTGCCTGAAACATTGATTTTCCTGCTCCTCGGATGCTGTCTGGCCTGCTGTGCTTTTCCAGCACAACTCTGACCTAAGTAAAAGATGGGTGCAGCAGTAGGCCTTTCAAACACGCTCCACCATTCATGACGCATCATACCTCAACTAACTCTGGGGGCAATGAATTTGGGGAAGTCCACTAAAGCAAAGGAATACCCAATAAGGGGGCGAGTACTGAGAGGTGCAGAGAAGATGAGGGACTTCTGAGTAAATGTCAGCAGATTCCTTAAGGCAGCAGGACAGGATAAAATCTTTTGTTGGTGTTATCCTTGAACTGTATAAATCATTAGCTAGACCACAACCTGAGCACTGTGAGCAGTCTTGGTCACTGCATTACAGAAAGGATGTGCAGGGTTTCTTTAAAAAAAAGGTAAAGGTTGCTACTGCCTCCAAACTATAGCTGTGTTCCACACAGTCGACTCAAATGGCTACCTTTTGTAGCAACCCAGGCCTTTCCTCTTGTCCCCCCTACATGTTTACACCACAAAAACCTGTCAGATTGCAATCTCCTGGACTACTTGATGTCTCTGGCTCCTGATGAAGGGCTTTTGCCCGAAACTTTGATTTCGCTGCTCGTTGGATGCTGCCTGAACTGCTGTGCTCTTCCAGCACCACTAATCCAGTACTTGATGTCTCTAACTGCTTTACAGCCAATCATGTACCTTTTTGTCATGTAGTCACTCCTGTCGCATAGGGAACACAGCACATTTTTCTTTCCATCACAGGCTGTAAACACAACTGTCCAAACCAGAATTTATTGTCCTTTTAACTTAGGAGACAGTGGGCTCCCTTCTTGAACCGCTGCAGTCCATGTGCTGTAGGTAGACCCACAAAGTCCCCTAGGGAGGGAATTCTAGAATTTTCTTTTTTAGATTAGTTACAGTGTGGAAACAGGCCTTTCGGCCCAACAAGTCCACACCGACCTGCCGAAGCGCAACCCACCCAGACCCATTCTCCTACATTTACACCTTCACCTAACACTACGAGCAATTTAGCTTGGCCAATTCACCTAATCCAATTTTGTTTCAGTGACACTGAAGTAATGGTGACATATTTCCAAGTCAGGATGGTGAGTGGCTTGGAGGGGTACCTGCAGGGGGTGGTGTTCCCCTGTACCTGCTATGCCCATCATTCTAAATGGAAGTAGTCGTGGGTTGAGGAGCCTTAGTGATTTTCTGCAGCGCATCTTGTAGATGGTACTATTGCCACTGAGCATTGGTGGTGGAGGGCGTGAATGCGGTGCCAATCAAGCAGGCTGCTTTGTCCTAGATGATGTCAAGCTTCTTGAGTGTTGTTGGAGCTGCCCTCCCCCCCCTCCCCCCCTCCAGGCAAGTGAGGAGTATTCCATCACACTCCTGACTCGTGCCTTGTAGATAGTGGACAGGTTTTGGGTAGTGAGGAAGTGAGTTACTCGCTGCAGGATTCCTCGAATCTGACCTGCTCTTGTAGCCAAAGTGTTTCTGTGGTGAGTCCAGTCAACTTCCCATCATTGGTAAACCCTAGGGGCATTAAATGATGGTCATACCAGTGAACGTCAAGGGGGTGGTGGTTAGCCGGTCTCTACTTGCAGATTATCATTGTCTAGCACTTGTGTGGTGTGAATGCTAATCGCCACTTCTCAGCCCACTGAAATTTACATTTGATATTTCAGGAGGAGTTGATGGCCTAGTGGTATTATGGCTAGACTATTAATCCAAAAAACAAGATAATGCTCGAGCAACCTGGATTTGAATTCAATAAAAATCTAAAATTAAGAGTCTAATCAACAACTACTGTTGATTATCATGAAAACCCATCTGGTTCACTAACGTGGAAGGAAACTGCTGTCCTAACCTTGTCTGATCTACATGGGACTCCAGACTCACTGCAATGTGGTTGACTCTTAAGTGCCCTCTGGGCAATTAGGGATGGGCAATAAATGCAGCCTGGCCAGTGGTGTCCAGATCACAACAAACAAATCAGGACCATCCCCAAACAGTCCTCTCCCATTCCAGCTGAACCGCAGATCAACCAGAATGATGATCAACTCTTTAATAATTTGACACAAAGTTTTGAGTCGAGGGGAATAAAACAGCCTCAACACTTGAAAATTTAAGCACGACAGCCTTTTGATATATATTTTTAACTCTTGCACACAAATGAGAAATTGGAAATTCATTACAAGATCTCACTGAGACATGGGCCATGTCCAGAAATTACCCTCCTCACTCCACAGCCCTGCACCCACACCTATCCCCACAAACCCCTGCCTGAATTTTAATCCAGGGGAGGATTGCTTCTTTCAATTGAACTACTGTGGCTCCATCAAAACGTACAAATTGTCTCTCACACACTGGAAAAGCTGTTACCTTAAGAAGCGGTCCTTCAAATCTGTGCACCTTTTTGTACATCCCCTACAAAGAACAATGAATTTGCCATTAGTTGTGTTATTTGGCCTTGCAATACTAAAGAAAATACCTCTTAAAACAACTGTTTCAGATGTTTCGAAGAACGAGTCATTGGACTCAAAATGTTAACTCTGCTTTCGTTCCACAAATGCTGCCAGACCTGCTGAGTTTGGCTGGCAATTTCTGGTTTTGTCTCATATTAATACACTTAATGGTAAGATCCTGGGGAGTGTTGCTGAACAAAGAGACCTTGGAGTGCAGGTTCATAGTTCCTTGCAAGGTGGAGTCAAAGTAGATAGGGTGGTGGAGAAAGTGTTTGGTCTGCTTTCCTTTATTGGACAGAGCATTGAGTATAGGAGTGGGGAGATCATGTTGCAGGACATTGGATAGGCCATTTTTTGAATATTGTGTGCAATTCCCTGTTGTAGGAAGGATGTTGGGAAACTTGAAAGGGTTCAGAAAAGATTTATGAGGATGCTTCCACAGTTGGAGGGTTTGAGCTACAGGGAGAGGTTGAACAGGCTGGGGCTGTTTTCCCTGGAGCAGAGGCGGCTGAGAGGTGACCTTAGAGAGGTTTATAAAACCATAATGGGCATGGATAGGGTGTATAGACAACGTATTTTCCCCAGAGTAGAAGAGAACAAAACTAGAGGGCACAGGTTTAAGGTGAAAGGGAAAAAGATTTTAAAGGGACCAGAAAGGCAATTTTTTCACACAGAGGGTGGTACGTGTTTGAAATGAGCTGCCAGAGGAAGTGGTGAAGGCTGGTACAATTGCAACATTTAAAAAGGATGTGGATGGGTATATGAATTGGAAGGGTTTAGAAGGATTTGGGCAAATGGGACTAGATTAATGCAGGATATCTGGTCGGCATGGACAAGTTGGACTGACGAGTCTGTTTCCGTGCTATGCATCTCTATGACTATGCACTTTGGAAAGTTCTGCTAGTAATTCATTGTTTTAACAGCTCAAAGTTATTGTTAAAAGGTATCAAAGCAGAATCGTAGAATGATCACAGAATGTGAGGAGGCCATTTGGCCCATCAAGTCTGTGCCAGCTCTTTGAAAAGACTATTATTACTAGGAATCTCCTTGGAAAAACCCATCTGGTTCATGAATGTCCCTTAGAGAGGGACATCTGTTGTCCCTACCTGGTCTGGCCTACATGGGACTCCAGACACATCAGTTTGGCTCTTAACTGCCCTCTGAAATGGCTGGCAATTATACTCAAGAAAGTGTCTCACCACCACCTTCTCAAGGGCAAATAGGGATGGCAGATAAATAATGGTCTCTGGTTGACCATGTCTCAACCACATTTTTTAACGCAGATTATCACGTTATGTAATAAAAATTGTTAATTATGACGGTGCCTTGTGTGTGTTCAATACTGTGTTTTTCCAAAGACCTGTTAAACTAAGGTCCCTTTGGCACTCTCAGGTAGATGTCAAAGCTCTCACTGGAAGAGCAGCAGAGATGTGAACAACCCTGGCGAGAATATTCATGAAGTGAGAGAGAGTGACAAAGCACAAAAGAGGAAGAAAAAAGTTCTGCATTTACATAGCTCCTTCCACATCCATATGACACCCCAGTGCAGTTTTCAGCCAAGAAATGCTTTTGAAGTATACTCACTGTAATACAGTAGTGAACACAGCAAACAAAATAGGCTCACAAAACAAGAGTGTTTCCCCTTGTCTAGGGCCAGAGGGAATCATCTCAGAATAAGGGGCTGCCCATTTAAGACAGAGACAAGGAGGTATTTCTTCTCTAGTGGGCAGAGATTCTGTGGAACTTTTTTTTTTAAACTGCAGAGGCTGGGTCATTGTGCATATTCCAGGTTGAGACACAAAAATTTTATAATCAGTAATGGAATCAAGGGTTACAGGGAGAAAGACAGGAAAGTGGAGTCAAGCATTTTCAGTTCAGCCACAATCTCATTGATTCACACTCAATGGGCCGAATGGTCTCCTTTTGCTGTTACGCCTTATTGTCCTAACGATGTGATGCCAGATCATCTGTTTAGGCTCTGTCAACCAAGGGACAAATATTCACCACAGAATCAGGGTTGACCCCCAAACCCCGTCCCCCCACACCCTGGCATTCTGGGATGATAACACAGCCTACTATCTTCACACTGCCGACCTCAGGAGAGTTTCTTGAATTATACAGACTAAAACAGGTTCTACTAACAGATTTTCAGGATGGATGGACACACCTTGCTTGATTTTCCACTGAGGATTTGTCTGATTTCTGTTCCTCGAGCCAGATCCAATGGTACTTGGTCTATCAAAGAAAATAAAGAAGTGATTAGAAGATTCTGTCACTTTAGATTAACGCGTGCAGCAGTGAGTACCCATCGGGGGCAGGTGTCCTAGAGTACTTTCTCTGGCAGCTCATTCAATACTCACCACCCTCTGCAAGAAAAAATTACCCTTCAGGTCCTTTTTAAATCTTTCCCCTCTCACTTTAAGCCTGTGCCCTCTAGTTTTGAACTCTCATACCCTAGAAAACAAAGACTTTGGCTATTCCCCCTGTCCATGCCCTTCATGATTTTATACGGTTACCCTCAACCTCCAACACTGTTGCTGGTTCAGTGGAGTGCACAGGAGGGCATGCCAGGAGCAGCACCAGGCATACCTAAAAATTAGGCGTCTAACTAGTGAAACTACTAAACAGGAGTACTTGCATGCCAAGTAGCATAAGCAGCAAGTGAAAGACAGAGCTAAGCAATCCCACAACCTAAGCTCTGCAGCAGAGTTGCCACATCCAGTCACAAACAGTGATGGACAACTAAACAGCTCCACAAATATTCCCATCCTCAATGATGGAACAGCCCAGCACATTGCAAAAAGATAAGCATTCGCAACAATTTTCAGCCAGAAATGCTGGGTGGACGATTCATCTCGGCCTTCTCCAGTGCTCCCCAGTATCTCAGATACCAGTCTTCAGCCGATCCAATTCACTCCATGTGACATAGACAGAGCATAATTCATCCTTCCAACCAGGTATCCTAAACTGAACTCTCGTCCCGTTTGCCTGCATTTGGTCCATATCCCTCTAAACTTTTTCTATCCACACACCTGTCCAAATTTCTTTTGAATGCTGTAATTGTATTCGCCTCTACATTTCCTCTGACAGCTCATTCCATACACACACTACCGTGTGTGAAAAACATGTCCCACCGGTCACTTTTAAATCTTTCCCCTCTCACCTTAAACCTACGCCTTCTAGTTCTGGACTCCCTTACCCTGGGGAAAAGGCCTTGGCTTTCTCTGTTCCCCCGATGATTTTATAAACTTCTGTAAGGTCACCCCTCAGCTGCCGACACTCCAGGGAAAACAGCCCCAGCCTATCTAGCGTCTCCTTATAACTCAAACCCTCCAGTCCTAGCAACATCCTTGTTAATTTTTTCAGTACCCCTTCCAGTTTAACAAAAGCCCTACTGTAGAAGGGCAACCAGAATTGAACGCAATATTCTAAGCGTGGTGTCACCAATGTCTTGGTATCAAGAAACAGTTGGAGACACTGAATACTGGACAGGCAATAGGCCTTGACAATATTCTGGCACTAGTACTAAAGACTTGTGCTCCAGAACTTGCCACTCTATCAGCCAAGCTCGTGCAGTACAATAACAATACTGACATCTTACCTGACAGTATGGAAAATTTCCTGGGTATATCTTGTACACAAAAAGCAGAAAAAATCCAACCCATCCAGTAACTGCCCCATCAGTCTACTCTTAATCATCAATAAAGTGATGGAAGGTGTCATCAACAGTGCTATCAAGCAGCAGCTGCTCAGCAATAACCTGCTCAGTGATGCTCAGTTTGGGTTCTGCCAGGGCCACTCAGCTCCTGACCTCATTACAGCCTTGGGTCAAATATGGACAAAAGAGCTGAATTCCAGAGGGGAGGGGAGAGGGACAGCCCTTGACATCAAGGCTGCATTCGACTGAGTGTGGCATCAAGGTGCCCTGGTAAAACTGGACTCAAAGGGAGTAAGAGACAATCACTCCGCAGGTTGGAGTCATACCTGGCACAGAGGAAGATGGTGGTGGTTGTTGCGAGGTCAGTCACCTCAGCAGGAGCTCCTCAGGGTAATGTCCAGGGCCCAACTATCTTCAACTGCTTCATCAATGACCTTCCCTCCATCGTAAGATCAGAAGATGATTGGCTTGCCAATAATTACACAATGTTCAGCACAATTTGTGTCTCCTCAGAGATTGAAGCAGTCCATGGCCAAATGCAATAAGATATGGACAATATCCAGACCTCAGCTGACAAGTGGCAAGTGACAATTCCACCACACAAATGCCAGGCTATGACCTTCTCCAATAAGAGACAATCTAACCACCGCCCCTTGACATTCAAAAGGTGTTTCCATCACTGAATCCTCCCTCTATCAACATGCTGGGGGTTGCTATTGATTCGAAACTGAATTAGACTCACCACATAAACATGGTGTCTCCAAGAGCCAGGTCAGATGCTAGGAATACTGCAGCGAGTGACCCACCTCCTGACTCCCCAAAGCCTGTCCACTATCTACAAGGTACAAGTCATGAGTGTGATGGAATATTCCCCACTTGCCTTAATGAGGGCAACTCCAATAACACTCAAGGAGCTTGACACCATCCAGGACAAAGCCCGTTTGATCAGAACCACATTCATAAACATCCACTCCCTCACCACTGACGCTCAGTAGCAGCAGTGTGTACTATCAGCAAGATGCACTGCAGAAATTCACCAAAGATCCTTAGACAGAACTTTCTAAATCCGTGATCACTTCTATCTAGAAGGAGAAGGGCAGATCCATGGGAACACCACCACTTTCAGGTTCCCCTCCAAGCAAATCACCATCCTGACTTGGAAATATATCGCTGCTCCTTCAGTATCGCTGGGTCAAAATCCTGGAATTCCCTCCCAAAGAGCATTGTGGGTCAACCCATAGCACATGGACTGCAGCAGGTCAAGAAGGCAGCTCACCCCCACCTTCACTAGGGAACGGGTTATAGATGCAGGCCCAGCATTAAGACTTAGTCCAGGTCATAAACAAAACCTCAAATTGAGCTGAAAAGAAAACTCCTTATTCTAATTCACTGGGCATCCTTCACAATTAGAATTAATATTATTAATTAATTTTAAAAGTGCATTCTAGTCACTAATACCCAGAGGAGTTGTTAGCCTGAAGTTAATATAAGACACAGAGAGAGCATTGAGGGCTCACTGAACCGGTGCCTGGGTTTGGAGGATTGTGCTGCATGAGAGCTCAAACAGAGTGGGCCTACTTTCCCTCCAAGAAGTAGACATAAACTCACTAAAACTTAAGATACTTGGACTCAGCGGGGTCAGTACTGAGATCTTGTTTTAGTCTGGAACACTGAGATGCAGTCTCAAGCTAAGTTTTCAAACCAATCTAAACTGAGATGAGGAGAGAGTTCTTCATTCAGAGGATTGTGAATCTTTGCAATTTTCACAATTTTCACCCTCTAAGATGGATAATCAGTCATTTGCAAGTCAGAGTCTTTATAGCATGGATATAGACCCTTCAGCCCATCATTTCCATGCTGGCGATCAAGCATCCATCCATTCTAATTCCATTTGCCAGCACTTGAATTGTAACCTTGTAATCCAAGGCATTTCAAGCGCTCATCCAAATACAGGCGTGTTCCCACCTCTCCCATCAGTTGAAGCAGTGAGTTCCAGGTATTTGGCATCTTCTTGGTGAAAAACATTTTCCTCTAATCCCCTCTACTTCACAATTAGTGATCCCTCTCCTAAAAGGAAAGGTTTCACTCTCTCTATGTTGCTCTTAATTCCAGTGTTTTTCAACTAGGTCTCCCCCTTTATTAACCTTCATTCAATATACTCAATGTTCGGGCCAAAGAGAATGAAGGGATGGTAGAGTTAGTGCATGAATGTCGGGCTAAGGTAGGAGATCAGCCATTATCTGCTTGAAGGTTGGAGCAGGTTCATGGGATCGAATGGTATCCTCCCATTTCTTGCGCTCATCGTTTTTAACTGCGACCTACCGTTGTTATTCCTGATACTGGGATCAGCGCCACATTTGAGAAGTTTAATGGCAGCCGGTTTCTGTCCTCGATAAGCCGCGCAGTGTAACGGAGTATTCCCCAGCTTGTCAACGCAGTTGATGTTGGGTGGATTCGACTTGTTAAGCTGAAAACAATGTAACTCCAGTTAGATTTCTACAGCAGCAAGCTGAACACTGGTTTTACAGGACAACTACGGCTCACCTAAGGTACAGTCAACATCGTCGGCCCCCGTCTCGGTGGATGGCTCTCTCGCCTCTAAAGCAGAAGGTTGACAGTTCAACCCCCGTCCAAGACTTGGAGTGACACTGATAACACTGAGCGAGTCCTGCACTGGCCGGGACTAGGCATTAACAGTTTAACACTTTTTTTTTTGAGTGGGAGAAATATATTGGAGATGGAGGACTGTTTGGAAATTATGCACAACAGTAAAATCCTGTGGATTAAACAATTAATACAAGATCCTGGGAAGCACAGAATTCGTGGACCTTGGGGCGCACGTAAAAAGTGGATGAAGTGGTTAAGAAGGAGTAAAGAACATTACCTTTATTGGCAGAGGCAGAGAGTTTAACAGCAGGGAGATGATGCTCTAAGTGTATAAAACATTGGTTAGGCCACAGGTAAAGAACTGTGTACAGTTCGGGAATCCACATTATAGCAGTGTGATAGCACTGGAGAGGGTGAAGAGAATATTTACCAGGATGTTGCCTGGGCTGGAGAGTTTCACTGATAAAGAGAGATCGGACAGACTGTTTTCCTTGGAGAAGAGGAGATTGAGAGGGGACATGATTGAGATGGATAAAATTATGAAGGACATAGATAGGGTAGACAGGATTGAACATTTCCCCTTGATGGAGATATTAATGACCAGGGGACCTTGGATTTAAGATAATAGGCAGGAGGCCGAGAGGGGATACAAGGAACAACATTTTCACCCAGAGGGTGATGAGGAATGTGGAACTCCCTGCCTGTAAGGGTGGGAAAGGCAGAAACTCTCATCATATTGAAGAAATATTCAGATGTGCTCTTGCAATGACAACGCGATGGGCCAAGTGCTGGGAAATGGAATTGGAATAGATAGGTGATTGTTATTGACTGGCACAGACTTTATGGGCTGAAGGGCCTTTTTCTGTGCTGCAGATCTCTATGATTCTAAGCTGAAAATCTGAATAGAAAGTGCTGGAGAGACTTAGGAAGTCTGGGCAGCATTTATGAAAAGAGAAACAGGGATAACATTTTGAGTGCGGTATGAGTCATCTACAGAAAGTGGACGACTAATTTAGTTGAGCGATGAGAGTCTATTCACATTCTGATTGGCCACTGGAAGATCAGCATCCAAGAGGACCAATGGCATGAGAATCTGGGGCCAGGTCGGAAGGGAACAAACCTGGTAAAAGGTGCTCAGGTGCCTGTCTGGAGAATGGGGTAGTGCGCAGAGAAAATGGTGTGGATGGGCTTGGGGTCAAGGTTTGAGAGTACATCCTTGCTCCAGGTATGAGATGTAATATAGGGAAATATAGGGAGGGTGCCCATCTCCATGACCTTGATATCAGCAGCCCATCAGCAGGAGAACATCAAACAATCTGGTGTCAGTGGAGCTTGTTCAGAGCACTATAGTCCCTGATAATACAGGCCCATGCTGAAATGTCCTGATAATACATGACCCACACTGCAACACAGCTGGAGTGGCTAGGACTGAGATTCGTATTGAGATAACTTTCAGCAGCAGGAAGGAAACGGGGTGGTGCTCTCCCAGGAGCTGTCCCTTGCCCTTCAGGGGGCATTCCAGAGATCAGAGCATCTTCCTTCCCATCGTCTATGAAGTGTGTGGGGAGAAAGCAGGAACAGTATATGGAGTGGAATGATCAGTTGTGATCACACTGAACGGTGGGGCAGGCTTGAAGGGCTGAATGGCCTGCTTCTGCTGCTATTTTCATGTTTCAATGAGATCTCTCCTCATCTCCATCTTAAACAGCCAACTCCTATTTCAATTAATTCTTACTCTGACACCGGAGCTGCAGACAGACGACCCAGACGACTGTCAGTCTGACACCGGAGCTGTTGACAGGCGGCCCAGACAACGTCAGTCTGACACCGGAACTGTAGACAGACGGCCCAGACAACGTCAGTCTGACACTGGAGCTGCAGACAGGCAGCCCAGACAATGTCAGTCTGACACTGGAGCTGTAGACAGATGGCCCAGACACCGTCAGTCTTACACCAGAGCTGTTGACAGACGGCCCAGACAAAGTCAGTCTGACACCGGAGCTGTTGACAGGCGGCCCAGACAATGTCAGTCTGACACCGGAACTGGAACAGCATGTACACAGCAAATGCTACCCCCTAGTGGTGAGGGACAGCTTAAGCAGAAAGTGGTGCCAGTGGTAGGAAGGCGATCAGAAACCAGAGGAGAGAATCTTCCTGCAGCCCGCACCCCGCACCAATGCAGCACACTTTTACTACCTCAAACATGCGGCTTTGAACGGGCAGTGGAAGCAGACTCCATAGGAATTTGCAGAAGCAAATTGGGAAAATACTGAAAGGTTAAAAATCTATAGGAGTGTGGTGAGGGAGACCAGACCGGAATTGGATTAATAAGCCAGCCCCTTCTGTGGGGTCAGGCTGGATGGGCCAAATGGCCTCATCCAGTGCCATGAAATTCTTTTCCTTTAACTACCCGGGTTTCTGAATGTGACAAAGAAAACACAACAGACCAACCCATTAAAAAAAAAACACATGTTGGTTGCAGTAAAACCAGTCTGACAGAGCTCACCAAAACAATTATTCCTGTCACATCCCCTTCTCGTGCAGCAGTCAACAGCAGCTCCTCAGATTTCCTCTGCTGTGTTATTTCAGCAGCTGTATTTAAAAGAAAAAGGAAGAATGAGTTTAAAAGAACTGAAAAAATACTCCAAACCGGACTCAGACTGACAAAGAGTCTGAATTTCTCCTGACAGCCAACCTCCCCTCTTCCCTGCCCAACAATGTATGCAGTTAATCCTTTTAAGACCAACAGGGACAAGGTCTTTTCCCTGGGGTGGGGGAGTCCAGAACTAGGGGACATAGGTTTTGGGTTAGAGGTGAAAGATGTAGAAAGGGACCTAAAGGGCAACTTTTTCACACAGAGGGTGGTGTGTGTATGGAATGAGCTGCCAGAGGAAGTGGTAGAGGCTGGGCAATAACATTTAAAAGGCATCTGGATGGGTATATGAATAGGAAGGGTTTGGAGGGATATGGGACAAATGCTGGTAAACGGGACTAGATTAATTTAGGATATCAGGTAAACATGGATGAGTTGAAGCAAAGGGTTTGTTTCCATGGTGTACATCTCTGACCCAGGAGTAGGAAACAAGGCACAGAGGAATAGAAAGATTTTGCTTCTCCACAGATCACTGAAGGTGACAGGTGAGGGCAGTTATTAAAAGGTAGTTAAGGTGGCAGATGGGATACCAGCCTTTATTAGTCACAGCATAGATTATCAGAGTAGAGAGCTACATTGGAGCTGTATAGAATTTTGGTCAGGCCACTGCTAGAGTACTGTGTCCAGTTGTAGTCCCCACACGATAGGAAGGAGGTGATTGCACTGGAGAGGAGTACAGAGGAGATTCCCCAGGATGGTGCCTGGGATGGAGCATTTCAGCAATGGAGAGAGGCTGGATAAGTTTGGGGTATATTCTTTGGTGCAGAGAAGATTGAGGAGCGACTCGACAGAAGTGTATAAGATTAAGAGGGGGAAAGGACAGGGTAGATAGCAATCAACTGTTCCCCTTAGTCAAAGGGCCAATAACAAGGGACATCATTTTAAAGTGAAAGGCAGGAGGTTTAGATGAGATTTGAGGAAATTGTTTACAGCTGGAACATGCTGGGAATCTGGAATGAGCTGCCCAGGAGGGCAGTGAGGCAGGAAACGTCACAACCTTTAAAAAATACTTAGGAGCAGAGTCATAGTCCCACCTGCCAGCACCCAGCCCATATTCCTCCAAACCCTTCAAGTGTCATAACATTCAAGGCTATGGACATAGTGTGGGTAACTAGGCCTACAGTGGATAGTAGTGTATTTTGGTCATAAAGACTCGATGGGCTAGATGGCCTCTTCAGTGCTGTACGATTCTAGGTGTAGGCTATTCAGCCCTTTGAGCCCATTCTGCCATTCTATAAGACCAAGGCTGAACAGGCTGCTGTCTCTGTTCCACGTTTCTGTCTGACCCCACCATAATCTGAGCCCCTTGTCTATCCACCTTGAATAAATTAAAGATCCAGTCTGACAACACTCTGAGAAAACAAAAATCTGATCAGTCTAGGCAGGGAGACCTTTTATTCTTAAACAATGCCCTCAGTTTCAGTCTCCTTCCCAAGAATCTGCACCAGTGGGTGAACCTCAATCGATACAGGTCACACATGACCAACCTTTCCCCATTTGTTGTTGTGGTGGTGTCGCAAAGTCTTAGCGGTCCATAGGGGCTGCTCACTCATTAGAGAGAAGTGACTGGTGGGGATTTAACCTCAGGCGAGGGAAGACATTGAGAAAGGGAGTTCTTCATGGTAACCCCAAACTGGCGATGGGAATGGAGTCCATGCTGTTGGCATCACATTGCTCTGCAAATCAACAATCCAGCCAACTGAGCTAACCCGATTCCCCTTTCCCCATTACAGTAACCCTGTCCATTTCAGAACTGAGCTGAGCTGAGTGAACCTTCGCTGAGGCTGCTTCAACAACAATTGTGTCATTTCTTCAGTAAGGAGACCAAACCTTTACACAGTGCTCCAGACAAGGTCTCACCAACACCCTGTACAACTCCAAAACATCCCTACGTTTACAATCCATTCCCTTTGCAATAAACTACATTCCAATTGCCTTTCTAATCAGCTGCTGCACCTGGATACAAACTTTCAAGACAAGTTTAGGACAGAATTACATTGTTCAACTTCAACAGAGTTGGCTCCCATGCACCTACTGCTCTCTCCTGGCCAATGACGAGACCAGAGCACAATGCAGATTTTTAAAAAATTTCTGGTTTTGCATGAGGTTGAGAGAGAGGTGAACTAGGCCACTCTGCCCCTCCAGTTCATAAAACCATGGCTGATCCAATTGGTCTACATCTGTTCCTACATCTTCTCGCCCTTGTTTATCTGGATAAGGACCTTCATCGTGCTGCCTTCAGTAGTATAGCCAAGACACTCAGAAGGACAGGCAGTGTCTCTCTCAAACAAATGTTTACAGAATCGCCAATTAGACAGTCTGTTGCAAACGCTCTCTGGTCAAACACCATCGACTGATGTAAGGAGAAAAACAACCAAGCCACTTTTCTTGGGAAAGCTCCCAAACTCCTTTCAACCATCATTGTGAGGAATGCAGCACTCCAAACGTCCAGGGGAAGGTTAGAACTGGCACAGCTGCCCAGGCGACCTTAAGCACAACTCTCCAACTCATTCTAAGCTTCAATGTGCAAACTTTAATTCATTTACTCTCCAATCTCCAAGGTCAAGCTTTTTCCTAAAATTATTGACAACCAACATCAACTTAGCCGAATGTCACTCTGTGGCTCCTCACCTTGAAGTCTGCAGGGATTCTGTCACTCCTTGAGCCTGTTAGACAGATGTTTAATTGGTAATGGGTTGAAGGGATATGGGGAGAAGGCAGGAAAATGGCAGTGAGGAACATATCAGCCATGATTGAATGGCAGAGCAGATTTGATGGGCCAAATGGCCTAATTCTGCTCCTATATCTCAAGAACTTAGCACAGCAGTGGGAGTGTCAGAGTGGATGTCAGAGGTACCATCTTACAGAGGAGACTATTCCTGTTAGGACCCCCCCCCCCACAGGAGGCTATTCTGAAAAAGAGCAAGGGAGTTCTCCTGGTGTCCCTTCACCAACACCAAACAGGTTTTCTGCTTGTTGCTTTGGGTGGGATCTTACTGATCACTTTCAGCACCTCCTACATAACAGTGACGATGGCTCAAAGCACTTCCTGAAAGGTGCTAAATAAATGCAAGTGTTGCTCGTTCCTACCTTCCAGCATGCTTCGGATTTCCTGGTCCTGAGTGACAGCCTTTGGGGTCTGTCCATCTCCATTGATGACGGCAGCATCAGCATCAAACTGCAGCAGCAGCAGAACAAGCTCCTGGAATATACACAACATCTCCCTCTCACAGCGCATACGGGGACAGCAACATACTCCTCTCCTCTGGACCATCCCACCCTCATCCATAGGAACATTGACCAAAAATCACAACTCACATTCATGCAGTCATAGAATCCCATAGCATGGAAGCAGGCCATTCAGCCCATCGCCTCACACCAACCAACCAGAGAACATCCCACCAGACCCACCCCTCTACCCCAAGTCTGTAACCCTGCATTTTCCCATGGCTAACCCACCTAGCCTGCACACACTGGGCAATTTAGCATGGCCAATCCACCCTAACCTGCAGATCTTTAGACTGTGGGAGGAAAAAGTGAGGACTGCAGAAGGGCTGTTGCCCGAAACGTTGATTCTCCTGTTCCTTGGATGCTGCCTGACCTGCTGCGCTTTTCCAGCAACACATTTTCAGCACTGTGGGAGGAAACCCACGCAGACACGGGGAGTATGTGCAAACTCCACCCAGACAGTCACCCAAGGCTGGAATCGAACCCGGGTCCCTGACGCTGTAAGGCAGCAGTGCCAACCACTGAGCCACTGTACCATGCCAGCATATAGAATGCCTTTAACCAAATTGAAAAAACAAAGGAGGGTTAGCAAATGTGAGAGAGACAGAGGCAGAGGCAGAGAGAGAGAGAGAGAGAGAGAGAGACACAGAGGCAGAGAGAGAGAGAGAGAGAGAGAGAGAGAGAGAGAGAGAGAGAGAGAGAGAGAGACAGAGGCAGAGAGAGAGAGAGAGAGAGAGAGAGAGAGAGACACAGAGGCAGAGAGAGAGAGAGAGAGAGAGAGAGAGAGAGAGAGAGAGAGAGAGACAGAGAGAGAGAGAGACAGAGAGACAGAGAGACAGAGAGACAGAGAGACAGAGGCAGAGAGAGAGAGAGAGAGAGAGAGAGAGACACAGAGTCAGAGAGAGACACAGAGGCAGAGAGAGAGAGAGAGAGACACAGAGGCAGAGAGAGAGAGAGAGAGAGAGAGACACAGAGGCAGAGAGAGAGAGAGAGAGAGAGAGACACAGAGGCAGAGAGAGAGAGAGAGAGAGACACAGAGGCAGAGAGAGAGAGAGACACAGAGGCAGAGAGAGAGAGAGAGAGAGACACAGAGGCAGAGAGAGAGAGAGAGAGAGACACAGAGGCAGAGAGAGAGAGAGAGAGAGACACAGAGGCAGAGAGAGAGAGAGAGAGAGAGAGACACAGAGGCAGAGAGAGAGAGACACACAGAGGCAGAGAGAGAGACACAGAGGCAGAGAGAGAGAGAGAGACAGAGACACAGAGGCAGAGAGAGAGACACAGAGGCAGAGAGAGAGAGACACAGAGGCAGAGAGAGAGAGACACAGAGGCAGAGAGAGAGAGAGAGACAGAGGCAGAGAGAGAGAGACACAGAGGCAGAGAGAGAGAGACACACAGAGGCAGAGACACGTGCACAGGCACACACAGATACACAAAGACAGACAGAAAGACCTCTCTACATTGGTGAAACAAAGCACAGAATAGGTGATCACTTCGCAGAACACCCAAGAGGAGAAATTGGACAAAGTTACAAAGTGCTAATTGGAGGAACAACATCTCATCTTCAGATTAAGTTATAAAATCACACAACACCAGGTTATAGTCCAACAAGAGCACTCCAAAGGCTAGTGCTTCCAAATAAACCTGCTGTTATTTTATTTGGATGGTGTTGAGGCAAAAAGCTTTCAGTTTAGAAAGGCTTCTCATGTCAGTATAGGCTTGGTGGGCCGAAAGGGGTGTTCCTGCACTGGACTATTCTTTGTTTCAAGTCTGGTATGACTCCATTTCTCACATTAGCGACATATAAAGCCCAGATACTGCTAGACCTGCTGAATTTCTCCAGCATTCTCAAAACTGGAGTTGCTCAAGAAATCAGGATTGGAGGAGTGCCTAGAGTTGGGAGGGTTACAGGAGTTCACAGAGATCAGGAGGGATTACTTCAAAATATAGGCAATGCTGGGCTGGAGAGGTCCCAATGTAGGCCAGGGACTGATCCATGATTATAAATCCTCCCTTCGCCTTGCCTCAGACACCTGGTCTCTGAAGCAGGGATGCTAGTGACCAGAGGCCAGAGAGACCCAGCACGGAACCCGGTGGCAGGCTGAGGTCAGATCACGTGGCTCCCTGTGCTGGTCTGCTGTGGTCAGCCTTTGGAGAGAGACTGTGATGATTGTCCTTTCAACTCTTGTGTTTTCTGACCTATATAGTTATAGTGTGTATAGCCATGTCGTAACTTTCTTTTCTTCATTTGTCTATTCTGTAACGAAGGATTGTACCGAGGTACTCTGTACCTAAGATGGCGCTGTAAGCGGAGACTTATAAACTTTCCACTGTACTCAATTCAAATAATATTCAAGTTTGGCTTACAGAACCTGGCAAGTATTGAACAAAATTATAGGTATTTTGAGAGAGTTTAAAAGATCACAATTGCAATCCTTGAAAATGTTCTCACCTTCCGTCCTGTGAAAGCTGCTCGATGGAGCGGGGTGTCACCAACATCATTGGCCACATTCACATCTGCATGAGCCTATCAGCAACAAAATGACCAATAAATAATCCACTGATTAACTCCAACATCATGGCCATTAAAACAATGAAGTGAAGCCTGTTTTGTTAGGACAAGTTTCTTTGCACTGACAGGATCAGTTGATACTCACTTGGAATATACACTAGCAACCAACAAAGGTAAAAACAATGACTGCAGATGCTGGAAACCAGAGTCTAGATTAGAGTGGTGCTGGAAAAGCACAGCAGGTCAGGCAGTATCCGAGGAGCAGGATGCTACCTGACGTGCGGAGCTTTTCCAGCACCACTCTAATTTAAACCAGCAACCAACAGTCTACATCACTACTTAGATCCCAATTGAACCTCCTACCAATCAAACTTCATCTGTTCCTCTCCTTGTGTGTTTATCCAGCTTCCCATGGAGACACCTACAAAATCCTAACAGGACTGGACAGGGTAAACACAGGATAGATGATGGGCAAAAGGGAGCACTGCAGATGCTGGAGGTCAGAGTCAAGAATAGTCCTTTCCTGATGAAGGGCTTTTGCCCAAAACATCAATCTTCCTGCTCGTCGGATGCTGCCCGACCTGCTGCGCTTTTCCAGCACCACTCTATTCTTGACATAGGAAAGATGATGACCAGGGACTCCTGAACCAGGGGATCACAGTCCAAGGATACGGGGTGGGCCATTTCGAACCGAGATGAGGAGAAACATATTCACCCAGAGAGTGGTGAGCCTGTGGGATTCCCTGTTAAAGGAAGTGATTAAGGCCAAAACATTGAGAGTTTTCAGGACACAGAGTTAGATACAGTTCTTCAGGCTAAAGGGATCAAAAGGTCTAGGAGAGAAAGTGGGAACAGGTCTGAGTTGGATGATCAGTCAGAATCATATTGAATGGCGGAGCAGGCTCAAAGGGCTGAATGGCCTACTCCTGCTCCTATTTTCTAGGTTCCTATGATTCTGTTGGTACCTTCTTTCCACAGAATAAGCACCTGCAAATTCAGGTGGCAGGTAATAATATTTCCAAACGCAGAGATACACACATCATCGACTCATATTACTAAAGGGTAAAAGTTCACACAATCATCGAACAGAATAAAACACTTGTTACCATCTTTGATGCTGCTGGATTCAAAAATTTAAAATTAATCACACAGTGTACAACATCTAAAAAACACAACTTACCTTCAATAATTCCTCCACAACATCTTTGTGTCCAAAATAGCAGGCGAGATGGAGAGGGGTCCAACCAAAATTTGATTTGCTCCGACCTGAAAAGGAGTGACTTGATAATTACTCAACCCACAGACAACTGCTCGATAAAAAAATAATCAGGAGGCTCAGACTCCATCTGATTTTGCCAGGGTCATCATCATTTTGGCAATCCTAGAAAAGTGCAAAAAATACGACCAACAGATCGACACGGCCTCATCTAACCTCAAAACCCTTTCAGCCAAGGTGCAGCACGGTGGCTAAGTGGTTAGCACTGCTGCCTTACAGCACCAGGGACCTGGGTTCGATTCCAGCCTCGGTGACTGTCTGGGTGAGTTTGCACATTCTCCCTGTGTGGGTTTCCTCTCACAGTCACAAAGACGTGCAGGTTAGGTGGATTGACCATGGGGAAATTCAGTGACGGTAACACCAGTGAATGTCAAGTGGCAGTGGTTAGATTCTCTGCTATTGAAGATGGTCATTGCCTGGTAGTTATCAGAGTAAGGTGCTGTACATTTCAGACAGGGATGAAGAGGAATTTCTTTTCTCAGTGGAAAGTGAATCTGTGCAATTTCTTTTTTAACCACAGAGGGCTGAGTCGAGGCAGAGACAGACAGATTTTTAATCAGGAAGGGAAATCGAAGGTAATGGGGAAAAGGCGAGAAAGTGGATTATCAGATCAGCCATGTTCGCATTGAACAGCAGAGCATACTTGATGGGCTGAATGGCCTGTTTCCCTTCCCAGGTCTTATTTAATCTGTGCAGAAAAGCTTATTTAACAGAGGTGTTCAACAGTCATATTGGTATAGATTCATATTCGTATTGGTATAGATAGGGTAAATAAACAGGGGCTGTTCCTAGTGGGAGGAGGGTCATTCACCAATGGAGGCAGACTGACAAAAAAAAACTGGTGAGGGCAAATGAGACACATTTGAACAAATTATACAGCACATTGGAACTTGCTGTCTGAATGGTTGGTGGAAGCAGATTCCAATGGCATTTTCAAACCATAAATCCTAGAGAAAAATTGAACTTGCTGAGCCATGGCGATAGAACGGGGGAGTGGAATTTATTGGGCAACACTCTCAAACAAGATGGACTGAATGGCCTCCACTTGTGCTGCAAGATTCGAGGAATTCAAATACTCAGGAGGGGCAATTGGAAACTTTGAAGAAAAACACACAGTGAAGCTTAAAGGAGAACTTACCTTTGCAGTTAATATTGAAAGCTAGCTTTTCAAGCTTCCTCCGATCCAGCAGCTGCTTAACCTCTTCCAAGACGCCATTTCGAGCCTGATGAAGTAACTGTTCCTCAGCTTCAAGCAAAACCTGCTCCTCAATCTCAGAACTCATTCCTGATAGGAAAGAAATTTAAAAATAACATGAATTACCTTCAAAATCCAAGAAAGCATTTAGCATAGTACATCTGTGAACCCCACTTTATCCACAATATGCGTTACGTTTTCAAATAATTTCAATAAATTGGTTAAACGTGACTTTCCTTTCAAAAAAACCAAGCCAAATATGCCTGATTACCTTGAATTTTTCACCGTTTCCTGTGATAATATCTGCAAGGTTATCTAAATTCTTCCCTGTGATACATGTGAAGCTAACTTGCCTGTTCTAGCCTGTTTTCTGTCTCCCTCCCTTTTTGAATAAAGGAGTTAGATTTACTGTTTTCTACACTAATGTAACATTCCTCAAATCTAGGAAATTTCGGAAAATTAGAACCAATGCATCAACTATCTTTGTAGCCACTTTTTAAAGTTTCTAGGATGAAGTTCATCAGGAGCCTAACACTTATCAACTCGGTTCCAACAAGTTGTTTGTTGCCCTTCTGATTGTAATTTTCAAAATTCACTTTCTGAATTCAAGCCGTTTCCAGAGACCTTGGGAGTGCAGGCTCATAGCTCCTTGAAAGTGGAGTCACAGGTAGATAGGATAGTGAAGAAGGCGGTTGGTATGCTTTCCTTTATTGGTCAGAGTATTGAGTACAGGAGTTGGGAGGTCATGTTGCGGCTGGACAGGACATTGGTTAGGCCACTGTTGGAATATTGTGTCCAATTCTGATCTCCTCCCTATTGGAAAGATGTTGTGAAACTTGAAAGGGTTCAGAAAAGATTTACAAGGATGTTGCCAGGGTTGGAGGATTTGAGCTATAGGGAGAGGCTGAACAGGCTGGGGCTGTTTTCCCTGGAGCGTCGGAGGTCGAGGGGTGACTTTTACAAAATCATGAGGGGCATGGATAGGATAAATACGCAAAGTCTTTTCCCTGGGGTCAGGGAGTCCAGAACTAGAGGGCATAGGCTTAGGGTGAGAGGGGAAAGATATAAAAGAGACCTAAAGGGCAACGTTTTCACGTAGAGGGTTGCACATTTATGGAATGAGCTGCCAGAGGAAGTGGTGGAAGCTGGCACAATTGCAACATTTATAAGGCATCTGGATGGGTATGTGAATAGGAAGAGTTTGGAGGAATATGGGCTGGGTGCTGGCAGGTGGGACTAGATTGGGTTGGGATATCTGGTTGGCATGGACGGGTTGGACCAAAGGGTCTATTTCCGCGCTGTACATCTCCATGACACTATGTATCTATTATGGGTTACTTGTAGTTTTTCTATCGTGAAAAACAATTCAAAATACCTGTCAATTCTATTACTAGTTATCTAAATTCACTTCCTATAGGACCAACATTTGCTGTATTAACTACTTCCTTTAACTATCTACAGTAACTCTTAACATCTGTTTTTATATTTCTAGCTAGCTTTCTCTCAAGATCAAACATGTGACCCACGACATACATCTAGATCCCTCCTAAATCCATGGGAAGTCTGTGACCTTTGGTAGAAGTGCCTGGGATGTTCAAACTTCCTGGGTAATTCCTTTCCTCCCAGAACCTTGCAAGTTGGAATTGGAGAATTTAGACAGTTCCAATTTACTTACATAGAACATTACAGCAAAGTACAGGCCCTTCAACCCTCGATGTTGCACCGACTTGTGGAACCAATCTGAAGCTTATCTATCCTATACTATTCCATTTTCATCCACATGTTATCCAATGACCATTTAAATGCCCTTAAAGTTGGTGAATCTACTACTGTTGCAGGCAGGACGTTCCACATCCCTACTACTCTGTGAGTAAAGAAACTACCTCTGACATCTGTCCTATATCGATCATCCCTCAATTTAAAGCTATGTTCCCTCATGCTCACCATCTGAGGAAAAAGGCTGTCACTGTCTACCCCACTGATTATCTTACCTGGATAGTTACCCAGGAATTGTTATATAGAGAAACAAAAATCAGATTAACTCCTCCATAAATATATAATGGACACTCCAATCCCTCACACTCACTGAATTCCCCCTCAAGCCCCTCATTAAACGCCTGATTCCCAAAACCCTGAACAAATCTATTTTCCCATGTTACTATTAATTCTATCCTGAATAATTGTTCCCAGTTTTCTCATCACCAAAGTTAAACTGACTGGTCAGTAATTGCTGGGCAGACTTTTACACATTCTGCAATTTCTACTCTCATCCAGTCTCAGGAACTTACCAATTGTAAGCCCTGACAGCTTACCCAATACCTCCTCATCATTAATTTGAAGTCATTCTAGTCACTGAGTTTCCTCTTCTGTCACTACATCTTGGGCAGCATCAGCCTCCTGGTAAAGATAAATGTAAATTATCCATTTAACCCCTTAGCTATGCCTCCTGCCTCCACATGTAAAGCCCCTTTTTACTCCCTAACCAGCTTACTTCTCCTTTTACCACCTTTTACTATCAATGTGCTGATGAAAGATTACTTGGTGGTGTACAGATTACTCTGAGCAATGTAATTCCATCCTTAGCTCCAGTCAAATCAATTCTCTCCTTGATCCAACTAAAACATCCTTCTTGCAAGGCCCTCCTTAACCATCCTCCTTCCTTTGTTTACCTTCCAATTCTATCTTTTCTGAATATCTCATATCCAGGACTATATTACACCCAATCCTTTCTTGAGCCAGGTCTCCGTTATTGCTAATACAGAGGAACCTCGATTATCCGGCATTCAATTATCCGAATATCAGATTATCTGACAAGACCGCAAAGTCACAATGCTTGGCTAAACTTTGTTATCCAGCATTCGATTAACCGAATGAAATACTCCCCACCCGTGTCCTTTGGATAATTGAGGTTCCTCTGTAATCCCAGTCTGTGCTTATAACTCCTTAGTCCACATATTCACCCAATGCAGCACAAAACTGATTTCACCGTCATTATCTTCTCTCCAAGATTGACTCTGCCGACTAACTTACTGTTCTCTATTTTAGCATTATCTGCTTCTCCCTGTATCTCATGTACCCTAGTACCACTATCCAAAATTCCCTTCTGGCTCACATACCCAAGTCAGTTTAAACCCTCCCCGACATGTTTTGGCTCCGTGATTGAGCAGATTTGCTGAAAAGTATCAAAGGACATTAAAAACTTGAAACAAAAATGGGAAGAGTCAAAAAATCAACCAGTCAAATAAAACATGCAACAAACAGTAAAGGGAACTGGCAAAACATTTATGTAAGTGCTGTAACACAGACCAAAATGTTAACCTCTCCATAACACATGGCGAAATTATAAAGGGAGCTAAAGGAAACAGCAGTTGCTCAACAAATACTTCACTTCAACATTTAAAGGACTGTATGAAGTAAGTAGAGACATGTGGATAGCAATGACATGGACTGATAAGGTTATGTCTCCATGTCCTGGAAGCTGTAGGCTATACAAATATTATCTGTAAAAGCACTATCGATGCAAACTTTTCTCTCACTGTAATGTCCCACCCATCAGAAGGCTTCTGATATGGTCTTACCCAAGAGTTTGGTCAAGAATATGAGCACGCATTTGAAAACAAAGAGCACGACTGGATCATTCAGCCTTAAGCCTGCTTCAATAAATCAAAGGACCACAAGGTTTTCAGATATAGCAAAACTTTGCCATTCAGGTCATCAGATCTGCTCCATGACTCGATCATTTCTCAGGTGTCTCCTGCCTTCTCCCTGTAACAGTTGATGCCATAACTAATCAAGAATCTCTCTGTCTCAGTCTTAAATACACTCAATGACGACCTCCACAGCCCTCTGCAGCAATATGTTTCACAGATTCACCATCCTCTTGCTGAAGAAATTCTTCCTTATCTCAGTTCTAAAGGATTATCCCTTCATTCTGATGCTGTGCCTTCGGGTCCTAGTCTCTCCTATGAGTGGAAACATCTTCTCCACGTCCACTCTATCCAGGCCTCTCAATATTCTGTGAGTTTCAACGAGAGTGCTCCTCATCCTTCTGAACTCCATCGCGTACAGACCCAGAGTCCTCAGCCTTCCTCTGACGTAAAATAAATTCCTGCAATTTGCTTCTATATTACTAACTAGCTCACATTCATTTTTCATCTTTTCCCCTTTTTTTAAATTTAAAGACTTCTCTATCCTCTGGCTTCTCAATGGTCTTCACTAGATTGTATGCTTTTCCTTTTATGATGGCCCTGACTTCCTTGTCAGCCATGGTTGCCTCATCCTCCCCTTGAGTAGGTTTTGTCTTCCTTGGGATGAATTACCTCAGAAACCCCTGCCATTGCTGCTCCACCATCTTCCCTGCTAGGCTCCCCAACCAATCAACTCTGGCCAGATCCTCCCTCAAGACTTTGTAGTTACCTTTACTCAACTGTAATACCATTACATCTGATTACATCTTATCCCTGTCAAACAGCAGTGTGAATTCTGACTTACTATGGTCACTGTCTGCCTTCATTACCTTCAGTTCCCTCATCAAGACAAGGTTCCCCATGGTAGACTGACTAGCAAGGTTATATCACATGGAATAGAGGGAGAACTAGCCATTTGGATACAGAACTGCCTCAAAGATAGAAGACAGAGGGTGGTGGTGGGTTGCTTTTCAAACTGGAGGCATGGGCACACGTATGGGCCCCAGCTATGCCTGTCTCTTTGTTGGCTATGTAGAACAGTTGATCTTCCGTAATTACACCGGCACCACTCCCCACCTCTTCCTCCGCTACATTGATGACTGCATTGGCGCCACCTCGTGCTCCCGCGAGGAGGTTGAGCAATTCATCAACTTCACCAACACATTCCACCCTGACCTTAAATTTACCTGGACTATCTCTGACACCTCGCTCCCCTTCCTGGACCTCTCCATCTCCATTAGTGACGACCGACTTGACACTGACATTTTTTACAAACCCACTGACTCCCATAGCTACCTGGATTACTCCTCTTCCCACCCTATCTCTTGCAAAAATGCCATCCCGTATTCCCAATTTCTCCGCCTCCGCCGTATCTGCTCCCAGGAGGACCAGTTCCACCATAGGACACACCAGGTGGCCTCCTTCTTTAGAGACCGCAATTTCCCTTCCCATGTGGTTAAAGATGCCCTCCAACGCATCTCGTCCACATCCCGCACCTCCGCCCTCAGACCCCACCCCTCCAACCGTAACAAGGACAGAACGCCCCTAGTGCTCACCTTCCACCCTACAAACCTTCGCATCAACCAAATCATCCACCGACATTTCCGCCACCTCCAAAAAGACCCCACCACCAGGGATATATTTCCCTCCCCACCCCTTTCCGCCTTCCGCAAAGACCATTCCCTCCGTGACTACCTGGTCAGGTCCACACCCCCCTACGACCCACCCTCCCATTCTGGCATTCTGCCACCGCAGGAACTGTAAAACCTGTGCCCACACCTCCTCCCTCACCTCTATCCAAGGCCCTAAAGGAGCCTTCCACATCCATCAAAGTTTCACCTGCACATCCACCAATATCATTTATTGTATCCGTTGCTCCCGATGTGGTCTCCTCTATATTGGGGAGACTGGGCGCCTCCTAGCAGAGCGCTTTAGGGAACATCTCCGAGACACCCGCACCAATCAACCAAACCGCCCCGTGGCCCAACATTTCAACTCCCCCTCCCACTCTGCCGAGGACATGGAGGTCCTGGGCCTCCTTCACCGCCGCTCCCTCACCACCAGACGCCTGGAGGAAGAACGCCTCATCTTCCGCCTCGGAACACTTCAACCCCAGGGCATCAATGTGGACTTCAACAGCTTCCTCATTTCCCCTTCCCCCACCTCATCCTAGTTTCAAACTTCCAGCTCAGTTACTGACTCCTTGACTTGTCCGACCTGCCTATCCTCTTTTCCACCTGTCCACTCCACCCTCTCCTCCTTAACCTATCACCTTCATCTCCTCCCCCACTCACCCATTGTACTCTATGCTACTCTCTCCCCACCCCCACCCTCCTCTAGCTTATCTCTCCATGCTGCAGGCTCACTGCCTTTATTCCTGATGAAGGGCTTTTGTCCGAAACGTTGATTTCGCTGCTCGCTGGATGCTGCCTGAACTGCTGTGCTCTTCCAGCACCACTAATCCAGTATTTGATTTTCAGCATCTGCAGTCATTGTTTTTACCTTTTTAGCCTGTGACCACTGGCGTACCACAAGGATCGGTGCTGGGTCCACTGCTTTTTGTCATTTATATAAATTATCTGGATGTGAACATAGGAGGTATAGTTAGTAAGTTTGCAGATGACACCAAAATTGGAAGTGTAGTGGACAGTGAAGAAGGTTACCTCAGATTACAATGGGTCAATGGGCCAAAAAGAGTGGCAGATGGAGTTTAATTTATATAAATGTGAGGTGCTGCATTTTATAGAGTCATAGAGATGTACAGCATGGAAACAGACCCTTCGGTCCAACCTGTTCATGCCAACCAGATATCCCAACCCAATCTAGTCCCACCTGCCAGCACCCGGCCCATATCCCTCCAAACGCCTCTTAAATGTTGTAATTGTACCAGCCTCCACCACATCCAACCCTCTGTGAAAAAGTTGCCCTGTAGTTCTCTTTTATATCTTTTCCCTCTCACCCTAAACCTATGCCCTCTAGTTCTGGACTCCCCAACCCCAGGGAAAAGACTTTGTCTATTTATCCTATCCATGCCCCTCATGTTACTCTTTGGAGAGTCGGTGTGGACTGGTTGGGCCGAAGGGCCTGTTTCCACACTGTAGGGGATCTAACCTAATCTAAAATATATTGCCCGGGTTGGAAGGTATGCACTTATGGGAGGCTGAACAGGCTGGGGCTGTTTTCCCTGGAGCATCAGAAGCTGAGGGGTGACCTTATAGAGATTTAGAAAATCACGAGGGGCATGGATAGGCTAAACAGCCAAAGCCTTTTCTTAGAGTGGGGGAGCCCAATACTAAAGGCCACAGATTTAAGGAGAGAGAGGGGAAAAGATTTAAAAAGGATCTAAGGGGCAACTTTTTCACAGAGGGTGTGGGTGTATGGAACGAGGTGCCAGAGGAAGTGGAGGAGGCTGGTACAAATACAACATTTCAAAGGCATCTGGATGGTTGTATGAATAGGAAGGGTTTCGAGGGATATGGGCCAAATGCTGGCAAATGGGACTAGATTTACTGAGGATGTCTGGTTGGAATGGACGATTTGGACTGAAGGGTCTGTTTCCATGTTGTATATCTCTAAGACTGTTAAGTCTGCCTCACTGCACAACACCAAATCCAGAATTGCTGTTCCAACAGATTTAAGAACAGCATTTCCCCCACTGTTCTCAGATTTATGAACAGACCACTTAGACATTACAGTTGATCTTTCTCTGCACCTTCTCTGTAGATGTAACACTATATTCTGTATTCTGTTCTATTACCCTGAGTAAGGTAAGAATTGCCCATTTAGCATGCAAAACATTATTTTTCACTGTATCTCAGTACGTGATAATAATAAATCAAATCAAAAATCCCTAATGGATTCTACCTAAAGCTCCTCCAAACAAAAAACATTCCGTAGACATTCCATGAATTCCTTTATTTGGGATCTGCTACCAGCCTGGTTTTCCCAATCCACCTGCATATTGAAGTCCCCATGATGATTGTAATAGTGCCTTTCTCCCATGCCTTTTCTACCTCCTGATTTATTTTCTTTCCCACGTGTCAAATTCCGACAGAGTGGAAACAGGCCTTTCAGCCCAATGAGTCCATACCGACCCTCCAAAGAGTAACCCACCCAGACCCATTCCCCTACCCTATATTAACCCACTGACTAATACACCTAACTTACACATCTCTGAACACTCGGGGCAATTCAGCATGGCCAATTCACCTAATCCGCATATCTTTGGATTATGGGAGGAAACCGGAGCAGGCAAAGGAAACCCACACAGACACGGGGAGAATGTGCAAACTCCACACAGACAGTCACCAGAGGCTAGAATCGAACCTGGGTCCCTGGTGCTGGGAGGCAGCAGTGCTAACCACCGAGCCACTGTGCCACCACATCCTGACTACTGCTCAGAGGCCTGTACATAACTCCTATCAGGGTCTTCTTTTCCTTTGTGGTTCCTCAACTCTATCCACATGGATTCTACTCCTTCCATCTCTACATCACTTTTTGCTATTCATTTCATTTCATTTCTCATTAACAGGGAAACCCACCCCCTCTCCCTGTCCTTTCAATAGGACAGACATCCTTGGATATTTAGTTCCCACCCTGATCCTCTTGCAGCCACACCTCTGTGATGTCCACATTGTACCTGCCAATTTCAATGGGTGTTCTAAGCTCACTTACCTTGTTTTGTATACTTCATGCATCCTCAGTCCTGCACTGACTGCTCCCCTTCCCACAATTGTCCCCATATCTGCTGTGCCTGAAAACAGATTCTGGACCCTTTCCATACTCTCTGACCCAATACTTGTTCTGGGAATTTTAGTAACCTCTACTGAGCCATCCACTCTTAAAATTTCCATAATTTTCCTTTCAACTGACCCCACCACCCCGCCCAACTCCCACACACCCCGCCCCCCCACACTCACACACACAAACAAAAAATTGAGTTTAACACGCTATCCACAGCCTCGATATGCAATTCGCCAGGACCTGGGTCCCAGCGCTAATCAGGTGGAGCCCACCCCATTGGAACAGCTCTCTCCTTCCCCAGTCCTGGGGCCCATGTTCCATGAATTTAAACCCGCTGCTCCTACACCATTCTTTGAGCCACACGTTTACCTCTTTAATCTGGTTGGCCCTGTACCAATTTACTCGTGCCTTAGGTGTTAATCCGGAGAGTATCAACTTTTTGGATCAGCTTTTCGATTTAGCTCCTAGCTGCTCATATTCCCTCAGCAGAACCTCTTTCTACTTCCATCGTTGGGACATACAGGGACCACCACAACTGGATCCTAGCCCTCCCATTCCAAGTTCCTTTGCAGGCCAGATGAGATATCCTGAACTCAGACACAAGGCAGGCAACACAGCCTTCAGGACTTTTGATACCAGCCACAGAGAACAGTGTCTATTCCCTTGACTATACTGTCTCTGATTACAACTATATTTCTCTCTTCTCCTGGCTGTTAATGGCTCTCTGTACCACCCAGGATGACAGCAAGAATCTCAACCCTGTTAAGACAAGCTCAAGGGATGAGGATCCTTCAGCACTACCTCCTGGATCCCTCCATCTGCCTCGCTCACAGTCACACCCTCCTGTCCCTGACCACTGACTGAATTCAAGGTCGCTAATCTAAGGGGTGTGACTGCCATCTGAAACACAACATTCAGGTAACTCTCCCCCTCCTCGACGTGTCACACTGTCTGATGCTCAGACTCCAGCTCATCAACTCATCAACTCTGAGCCGGAGTTCCTCACGCAACCAAACAAATGCAGTCACTATGAATCACAATGATGTTCACCAGCTCCCAAATCATACAGATGCAACACATCACGCCCAGCATCTTGGTTTTATTTACCTTGTTCTTAATTTTTTTTTAAAAGATTCCTACAGTCTTTTGTTTTTAACGAGTAAAATATTTCTCCTACTTTCCTTCAATCTGAAATTAACCGTGACATTGAACTCTTCTTCTATCACTTGCGCCTCCATGGCCATTTCTTTGGCTAAGAGACATCTCCCCATGCTACAGACCCTTTCAGCCACCTCTAACATTCTTCCTCCACCTGACTCCTCTCTCTTGCCTTTTACCTGCACTCGACCTGTTCATCGACAACTGTTGACATAACATTGGCTGCCTCAGTTTCTCTGACCCCCTCCTCAACCATTCCAACCTACTCCCCCATGAACTGACTGCACTCCGTGCTCTCAGATCCAACCTGGATATTGGCATCAAGCCTGCCAATAAGGGTGGAGCTGTTGTGGTATGGCATGCTGCCCTCTACATTGCAGATTCTCTCAGATACCTCCAACTATTGTCCCCTGGATCATGACCCCACCGTGGAACATTAGGCTACAGTGTCCATAACGGTCACTAACCTCATTTCATCTGGTGATCTCCTGCTGACTGCCTCCAAGCTGATAGTTAGAAGGGATTGGTGCGGCATTAGGAGACTCCTTCCAAACATCCACCAACAGCACTGCCTGGGCAGACCCATTGTCTCTGACTACAGCTGCCCCAAAGAACGCATCTCTCCCTACGGTGACTTGTTTGCTTCTCCCCTTGTCCAGTCCCTTCCCATTTACATCCACCATTCCTCTCAAGCTTTATGTCAGCTTCGGAATGTCCAGTTCGCAGCCTCCAGCCACCTCCTCTTTACTATGGCAGTGCAATCCCTTCACACGTCAACTCCCCCAACCAGGATGGTCTCAGGGCTGCCTGCTTCTTCCTGGAACAAAAGCCTGAACTGTGCCCATCGATCAGCATCCTCCTCTGCCTGGCTGAGCTCATCTTCACTTTAAACAAGTTCTCCTTCAGCTCCTCTCACTTTCTTCAGGTCAGTGAGGTCACCAAGGGCATCCACATGGACCCTAGTGATGCCTCTTTGTGGGGTATGTGTAACGTTCCTTGTTCCAGTCCTATTCCAGCCCCTACCCACAACTCTCTCTCAGGTATATCGACGACATCATCGGTGCTGCTTCCCTCTCTCGTCTGGAATTGGAAAAGTTTATCAGTTTAGCTTCCAATTTCCACCCTACTTAAGAACTGATGGCAGCTAGGAAAAAGTTGTTTTTTTAAGCAGAATATTGGGTGAGATGGGGGGGTAAGGTGGTGGAGATAAAGCCCAATGGAGGGAGAAGAACAGGAAGACAAACAAAAAAGTGGATAATGGTCAGCCCGGGTGAATGAATAGTTGTTAATGGGGACTATGTGCGACTAACAATGGGTTGTGTGTATTAGCAGACCATGTGATAACAAGGCCTGGAGTACGGGGTGAGATAAAGACATAGCAGAAGGTGCCGCAAGTCCTAAAAGTATTGAACTCAAAGCTGAGTTCAGAAGGCTGTAAAGTTCCCAAGTGGGAAATAATTTGCTGTTCTTCCAGCTTGGGCTGAGCAGCAAGTTTGAGACAGAGATATTGGCCTTGGAACAGTGGTGTGTTCAAGTGGAAGGCAACTAGAAACCTAGTGTCTTTTTTTGCCAGCAGAATGTAGGTGTTCTGTGACGCGGTCACCCAGTCTACACTTCGTTTCCCCCAATGTAGAGGAGATCACACTGAGCAGCCAATGCAGTAGACCAGATGGAGTGAAGTGAAGGTAAAACGCTGCTTCACCTGGAAGGTGTGAGTGGGCACTTGGATACTGAGGAGGGAGGAGGTAAATGAGCAGGTGTTACACTGTCTGCGGTGACGAGGGAAGGTCCTGTTGGGGGAGGGGAAGGTGGAGAAGAGTGTTGGTAGTGAAGGAGGGGTGGACCTGGGTGTCCCAGAGGGAACCATCTCAATGGAAGGCTGAGAAGGGAGGGGAGGAGAATGTGTGTCTGGAAGAGGCATCTCACTGGAGGCAGCGGAAATAGCAGCTGCTGATCCTTTGGATGTGGATACTGGGGTGATGGTAGGTGAGGACAAGGGGAACCCTATCACTGTTGCAGGAGGGAAGAGAGGGGGTGAGGACAGAAGTGCAGGAAATGGGTTGGACCCGGCTGAGGGTCCTGTCCCAGGGTGCTGAGGAGCCCTCGGATGAGGAAGAAGGTGGACATTTCAGAGGCTCCCTTGTCGAAGTTCGCATCATCAGAACACACGCAGTGGAGATGGAGGAACTGGGAGAATGGAATAGAGTATTTCCAGGAAGCAGGGTGTGACGATGTATAGTCAAGATAACTGCGGGAGTCAGTGGTTTTTTTGGTGGATATTGGTGGCTAGCCTATCCCCAGTCAAAGAAACAGAGATGCTTAGGAAGGGAGGAGTCAGAGATAGACCAGCTTAAGACGAGACTATAACTTGGAGGAGAATTTGACGAGACTGGGCCTGGATACAACAGAAATTCAGATCCACAGTTCCTTTGAGAAGGTGGGGGTGATCTGCCTTCTTGAACCGCTGCAGTCCATGTGCTGTAGGTAGACCCACAATTTCCTTAGGGAGGGAATTCCAGGATTCTGACCCAGCGACATTGAAGGAACAGCAATACACTTCCAAGTAAGGAGGGTGAGGGGCTCGGAAGGGAACTAGCAGGGGGGTGGTGTTCTCGTGTATATGCGGTACTTGCCCTTCCAGATGGAAACGGTTGTGGGTTTGGAAGGTACTGTCGGGGAAGCATTGATGATTTTCTGCAATGCATCTTGTAGGTAACACACACTGCTGCTATTGAGTGTCACTGGTGGAGGGAGTGGGTGTTTGTGGATGTGGTGCCTATCATGCGGGCTGCTTTGCTCTGGATGGTATGAAACTTGAGTTTTGGTGGGGCTACACCCATCCAGACAAGTGGGCAATATTCCAACACACTCCTGACTTGCACCTTGTCGATGATGGACAGGCTTTGAGGAGTCAGGAAGTGAGTTACTGTAGTATTCCTAGCTTCTGACCAGCTCTTGTAACTACAGTATTTATACAGCAAGTCCAGTTCAATTCCTGGCCAATGGCAATCCCAGAATAGTGGGGAGTTCAGTGATGGCAACAGCATTGAATGTCAAGTGACAATGATCAGATTGTTTCTTATTGGAGATGGTCTTTGCCTGGCATTTGTGTAGCATGAATGTTACTTGCCACTTGTTAGACCAAGCCTGGATATTATCCAGTTCATGCTGCATTTGGACATGGACTGCTTCAATACCTGAGGAGTCACAAATGATTCTGAATATTGTGTAATCATCAGCGATCAACCCCACTTCTGACCTTCTAATGGTGGGAAGGTCATTGGTGAAACAGCTGAAGATGGTTGGGTTGAGGACACTCCCCTGAGGAACTCCTGCAGAGATGTCCTGGAGCTGATGTGACTGACCAACGACCATAACCATCTTCCTGTGTGTCAGGTATGACTCCAACCATCAGTGTTTACCCCCGATACCTATTGATTCCAGTTTTGCTAGGACTCTTTAAAGCCACACTCGGTCGAATGCAGTTTTTATGCCATTCTCACCTCACCTTTGAAATTCAGCATTTTTTATCCATGATGGAACCAAAGCTGTTTAAGAAGGGAGTGAGGCAAAAGACATAAAATTATAGGTTGCTAGCCTGACTTTAGTTGTAAGATTTTAGAGGCAATTATTAAGGACAAAATTGCAGACAGCTTGGAAAAGCGAGGTATAATAGGACTGAGACAGCATGGATTCATTAGAGGAGAGGAGTTGCCTGACAAATCTGTTAGAATTCCTTGTGCAAGTTGAACAAAGGAGATCGAGTGGATGTGATCTATTTGGATTTCCAGACAAGATGCTTCACAGGAAGCCAAGTAAAATAAGAGCCCATGGTGTCAGGGGCAAAGTATTGGCATGGATAGAGGATTGGCTGACTGGCAGAAGGCAGAGAGGTGGGGTAAAGGGGAGTTTTTCAGGACGGCAGTTGGTGGAGTTCTGTAGGAGTCAATGTTGGGGCCACAACTATTCCCATTATACATTAACAACTTGGATGACAGAACGGAGACCCTTGTTGCTAAGATTGTAGATGACACAAAGATAGGCGGAGGACACTATAGTGTTGAAGAAGCAGAGAGGCTGCAGGAGACTGGGCAAAGAGGTGGCAGATGGAATTCAAATGTGGGAAAGTGACAGATTATGCACTTTGGTAGGAAGAAAAGGGGTGTAAGTGATTTTCTAAATAGGGAAAGGCTTCAGATGTCTGATACATAATGGGAGTCGAGAGACCTAGTTCAGGATTCTCAAGGATAATGTGTAGGCTTAGTTGGCAGTTAGGAAGGCAAATACAATTTTAGCATTAATTTCAAGACAGCTAGAATATAAGAGCAGAGATGTACTGCTGAAGCTATAGAAGGCTCTAGTCAGACCGCATTTGGAATATTGACAGCATTTTTGAGCCCTGTATCTAAGGAAGGACGTGCTGGTTTTGGGAGGGGGTCCAGAGGAAGTTTACAAGAATGACCCAGAGGATGAAGGGCTCGTCATATGAGGAACAGTTAAGGAATCTGGTTCTGTATTCTATGGAGATTGGGAGGATGAGGGGGGGATCTGACTGAAGCTTCCAGAATACTGAGAGGTCTGAATAGAGTGGACGTGGAGAAACTGTTTCCACCAGTTGGAGAGACTAGGACCCATGGGCACAGCCTGAGTGTGAAGGGACAACCCTTTAGAATGGAGAGAAGAAAGAATTTCTTCAGCCGGGGGAACAGATTGCCACAAAGGGCCGTGGAGGCCACGTTACTGAGTGTATTTAATTCTCCTCTTATATCTTATGTCATTGTGGCTCAGGTGGAACCTAAACTAGGCGCCAATGAAGAGGTTGTTACTAACCAGGTGCTGCTTGGTAGCATTTGGGTGGCACAGTGGCACAGTGGTTAGCACTGCTGCCTCACAGCGCCAGAGACGCGGATTCGATTCCCGACTCAGGCGACTGACTGTGTGGAGTTTGCACATTCTCCCCGTGTCTGCGTGGGTTTCCTCCGGGTGCTCCGGTTTTCTCCCACAGTCCAAAGATGTGCACGTCAGGTGAATTGGCCATGATAAATTGCCCGTAGTGTTAGGTAAAGGGGTAAATGTACGGGAATGGGTGGGTTACTCTTCGGCGGGTCGGTGCGGACTTGTTGGGCCGAAGGGCCTGTTTCCACACTGTAAGTAATCTAATCTAATCTAATTAGCTGAGTCAGATTTGTCCTGCTTTTTGGAGGTTATTTGTGTCTAGTGGCTGTCAATGAATTGATAGGAACATTCACCCAGTGTTGTGAAGTGTGAAACAAAATAAATAGTTTGCATTTATTGAGGACTTCTCAGATGTCCTAAATCCCTTTTCAGGCAATGACTACATTCAGAAGTCTTTCATTCTTTGAATGTGCATAAGATATGAACTAGGAGCTGGACTAGGCCATTCAGACTCTCCAACATTCATTAAGATCTTGGCTGATCTGATCATCTCCAATCCACATTCCTGACTACCTCTGGTTACCTTTCACCCATTTGCTTAACAGGAGCTGAGTGACCTTGGTAAAATCCAAACTGGGTGTCACTGAGCAGGTGCTGCGTGACAGCACCTTCCATCACTTTACTGATGATCCAGAGTAGACTGATGGGGCAGTAATTGTCCAAGTTCTGTTTTGTGTGTACAGGACAGACCCAGGCAATTTTCCACATTGTTGGGTAGATGCCAATGTGGCAACTGTATTGGAACAGCTTGAGTAAGGGTGCAGCAAGTTCTGAAGCATGAGCCTTTAGTACAATTTCAAGATTGTTGTCAGGATTCATAGCCTTTGTAGTATCCAGTGCTTCTAGCTTGATATCATATGGAGTGAATTGAATTGGCTGAATACATTTCTTTAACACTGGGGTCCACTGGAGGCCAAATTGAATCATATACTCAGTATTTCTGGCTGAAGATTGCTGCAAATGTTTCAGTTTTATCTTTTGCACATGTGCTGGCCTCTTCCATCACTGAGGAGGGGAATATTTGTGGAGCCATCTCCTCCAGTGCAGTTGTTTAATTGTCCATCGCCATTCACAACTGAATATGGCAGGATTGCAGAGTTGAGATCTGATCTGCTGCAGTGGGATTGAGCTTAGCTCTGTCTATCATTTTCTGTATGGCCTGCAAGTAGTCCTTTTTGATCGTTTCACCAGGTTGACCTCGTTTTTAAGTATGCCTGATGCTGCTCCTAGCATTCCCTCTTGCACTCTCCATTGAACCAGGGCTAATTCCCTGGCTTGATGGATATGGTTGGGTAGGGGATATGCTGGACCATGAGATTACAAATTGTGCTGGAGTACAATTCTGCTGCTGTTGGTGGCCCACAGTGCCTCATGGATGCCCAGTCTTGAGTTGCTAGCTCTGTTCCGAGTCTGTCCCATTTAGCACAGTGATTGTGTCACACAACACAATGAAGGTTATTCTCTATGTGAAGACATGGCTTCATCTCCACAAGGATAGTGCTGTGGTCTCTCTTATCCATACGGTCATGGACAAAAGCATCTGCAGCCAGCAGATTGGTAAGGATTAGGACAAGTATGTTTTCCCCTCTTGTTGGTTTCCTCACCACCTGCTGGTGACCCAGTCTGACAGCCACCTCCTTTAAGACCCGACCACCTTGATCAGTAGTACTGCTGACAAGCCACTCTTGGTGCTGGACATTGAAACCCCCCCCAGAGTACATTCTGTACCCTTGCCACCCTCAGTGCTTTCTCCAAGTGTTGTTCAACATGGAGGATTACCGACTCATCAGCCGTGGGAAGATGGTACTTGGTAATCTGTAGGAGGTTTCCTTGCCCATGTTTAACCTGAAGCCACAAGACGTCATGGGGTCCACAGTCAATGTTCACAACTCCCTCCCAACGGCACACAACCTTGCTGCCACCTCTGCTGGGTCTGTCCTGTGGATGGGTAGGACATATCCAGGGTGGTGATGGTGGTGTCTGGGACATTGTAAGGTATGATTCTGTAAGTATGACTATGTCAGGCTGTTGCTTGACTAGTCTATGGAAGAGCTCTCCAATTTTGGTAGCAGTTACCATCTGTTAGTGAGGAGGACTTTGCAGAGTCGACAGGGCTGTTATCGTTTCTGAGATACTGGATGAGCTCAAACCTGATAGAGGAGGAAGAATTAGGAAGGCTATCTTTAGTCAGAGGTGATAAGACATCAAAACCAGATGAGATGCATCCACGGAAGGAAATAAATATCAAAATTTTAGAGCTGCTGGCCATAATCTTCCAACTCTCCTCAGACAGAGGGTTAGTGCCAGAGGACTGGTGAAGTGCAAAAGTTACATTCTTGTTAAAAGAGTGGAAACAAAAGCCTAAAAATTGGCTGAATTTAACCAGATCACTCAGCAAGTGGAGAGAAACCAATAAGGTTTCCCGGAGTAATTCATGGTATCTGGAGTGAATGCTGAGGACTCCCAGAACAGCTCCCTCCAGATTGTATACCACTGTTGTGCACCTCTGCTGAGTTTGGCAGAGGGAACTAACCCTGATGAATTTAACCTCAGTAGTGGAAATATTTTCAAAATGATAACTTGGGACAAAATTAACAGTTACTTGGACCAATATGCATTGATTTAGTAAAGTCAACGTGAATATGTTCAGGACAAATCATTGAGTTGATTAAGTTGTTTGACAATCGGACAGTGTGTGCTGGAGAAGGCCAGGATCTCAGGCACATACCTATACTTGTCCAAAACGTTTCTGGTCTCTTCTAGATGCTGGTTGTACCATTTGAAACTTTTCAGATATAAGTCTGTTCGCCGCATTTAATCCTCGAAGCGACCCAACAATACAACTCCAAAACAAATCTAAGATATTCCCTACTCTAATGGGGAATTCCTGAATTTATTGGGGACTTCATAATTTAGGGAACAGGAAAGCACATCCGTCATGCTTTATATTATAGAAGCTCACAGTACCAAAGGTGGCCATTCAGCCAATCGTACCCGTTCCGACTCTTGGAAAGAACACTCCAATTAGTCCCAATATCTTTGTCCTTTCCCCGTAGCCCTGAAAATATTTCCTTCAAGTATTTATCCATTTCCATTTTGCAAGTTACTATTTAATCTGTTTCACACCCTTTCTAGCACCGTATTCCATATCAAAAATACTTCTACCTCAGTATCAATGTTGAACGCCCTCTGTTAAATATCCCCTTAACTCTCCCTGCTCTAAGGAAAATAATCCCAGCTTCTCCAGATGAACTGAAGTCCTTCATCCCTGGTATTGATCCCTGGCAGGAGAGCAGTAAATAAAGCACAGAATGGTCTCGGCTTTATGAACAGGGGCATAGAGTGTAAGAGTGTGGAGGTGGTGTTGAACTTGTGTAAGACACTTATCAGACCTCCGGTGAAGTACGGTGTACATTTGTGGGTGCCACGTTATCAGAAAGGTACAAATGCATTGAGGAGAGAGTGCAGAAGTGATTTACAAATTGGATCCAGAGATGAGAAACTTCAGTGAGGAGGAGAGACTGAAGTAGTTTAGAGTATTCACTTTGGAAAGGCAGCTGACAGAAGATTTGATAGAGGCTTTCAAAACCCTGAACTGACTGGATAAATTAGATAGAGTCAAGCTATTCCCACTACTCATAAAACAAACGAGAGACTATAGATTTAAAGAGAAGTGTAAAAGAAGCAAGCGTGGTGGGAGAAAACCACCTTTTCACCCAGCGAGTAGTTAGGATGTGGAATACACTGCCTGGGAATGCGGAGGAGACAGGTTCAATCCAAGCATTCGAGAAGAATGCTTGCCTTCATTGCTCAGACCTTTGAGTGTAGAGTTGGGATATGCGAAGGTGAGGACTGCAGATGCTGGAGATCAGAGTCTAGATTCGAGTGGTGCTGGAAAAGCACAGCAGCATCCGAGGAGCAGGAAAACCAACATTTCGGGCAAAAGCCCTTCATCAGGAATGAGGCTGGGAGTCTCCAGGGTGGACAGCTCTCTCCTGATGAAGGGCTTTTGCCCGAAACGTCAATTCTTCTGCTCCTATCGAGTTGGGATGTTGTGTTGAGGTTATACAGGACGTTGGTGAGGCTTCTTTTGGGTTAATGTGTCCAGTTCTGGTTCCCTGTAATCAGAAGAATATTATTAAGCTTCAGAAGAGATTTACCAGACCTGGCTGGGAATGGAAGGTTGGGTTCTAGGGAGAGGTTGGATAAGCTTTCTTCATTGGAGTGTAGGAGGTTGAGAGTTGACCTTATAGAGGTTTATGAAATCATGAGAGGTGATTGGCGAGTGTCTTTTCCTTACAGTGGGGAAATTTCAAGACTAAGGGGCATATTTTTAAGGCAAGAGGAGAAAGATTTTAAAAAGACGTGAGAGGCCGTTTTTCCTTAAACACAGAGAAAGAGTGGTTCGTGTATAGAATAAACTTGTAGAGGAAATGATGGATATGCATACAGTTACAAAATTTAAAAGACATTTAGAGAAGTACATGTACAGGAAATGTTTGGAGGGATATGGGCCAAGTGCAGGGACTAGTTTACTTTGGGATTATGGTCAGCATGGACTGGTTGGACAGAGAGGTCTATTTTCAAGCTGAATGACTCTAGGACTCCAAGATGATCATTTGGATAGAAATAGTGTGGGGAACAATATGGGGAAAATTCAGGAGATTGGTAGCAGTTACTAAAAACTGTGATGGGCATAATGGGCCCCATTACAATTTTGTGAACCCCTCCCAGATCTCGATGGTCCTCCTAACACCTCCAGCTGGACCTTGATCAGGGATTGCTAGAAATGTAGCACAGGTTACCTCCATTATCACTTCCAGCCCAGAGCTGTCCAAGATCTTGACACAACTAATTTGGTATCCCTGATGTTAGTCTCTCTATCACTGGCGACTTGGCCTTCAGCTGCCTGGGCCCCAAACTGTCGACCCACCCGGTCTTTCAGACACTACCTCAAGTCTACCTCTTTAACCAAATTTTGGGTCATACGTCATACTTGGTTTTAGAATCGCTGCTGTGAACAATCTTGGCACATTTCATTATATTAAAGGCACTATGAAACAACATGTTTTTTTTAAGTTTTGTATTCTACACCTCTATTTATAAAACCCTGGATCCTCAATGTTGTAACAGGATTCCTTCAGAGATGTTTTGCAGCCCGTTTGCAGCAATTCTACCAAAGTGAAATTTCACTTCCCTAGGTTTAAACTTGTGCAATTATTACATCAGAACACAACAATGCCACAACGCTCAGAACACACATTTCACACAATTTACCAGAAATAAGCAACCTCTGACTACATGTTATTCATATTCCACAATGTTTCCCCTTGTGGGACAGTGTAGGACCGAAGAGCATCATCTCAGAATAAGGGGTCACACATTTAAGACAGAGATGAGGAGGAATTTCTTCTCTCAGAGGGGAGTGAATATGTGGAATTCTTTACCTCAGAGGACTGTCGAGGCTGGGGCATTGAGTATATTCAAGGCTGAGGCAGACGGGTCTTTAAATTAGGAGGGGGAAATCGAGGGTGATGGGGGAAAAGGCAGGAAAGTGGAAGTGGGGATTCTCAGATTAGTCATTGAACAGTAGAGCATACCTGATGGCCTGGATGGTCTAATTCTGCTTCTTATGAAAAGGTGGGGGGTGTGATTGAGTCAGAAATTCTTGAAACGTTAAGCAGCATTTAGACATTTGCTTGCACGGTCATAGTCTCCACAGCCACGGGCCATATGCTGGAAAATGGGAGTGCTGTAGCCAGATTGGTGTTGACCAGTACAGATTCGATGGAACAAATGGCCTGATGCAGGTTGAGAGAGTCCAGCAATGGAAAAGATGCCGTTTTGCAGATGCGGCATTAACCCAAAGGCACATTTAAGGGATCGTAAGACATCCACCAACATTCTCCTCAGTGAGAACTGGAGTTCTTCCTAGTGCCTTGGCTAATCAAGATTTATCCTATATTAAACTTGATTGGGTCATGTCATACTGCTGCACGAGAGCCTACTGTGCATTATTTAGCTGCTAGTTCCTGTACTGAAACATTAAACTTCTGGACACCAAGATGTGCTGACATCATAAAAATATTAGAAATGCAAGTCTTGGGGAGTCAAATACACAAGCCTCCAAACAATTTATTTCTAACGTTTCTCATCCATTGTCTTCTAATGCAGTTCCAGAGGAACTGGAGAACACTGAACACTTACAAACCCAGACGTTAAGATTGTTTACAATGGAGGACAATCTTCAGTTCAACCAGTCACACGGACACCAGGAGGTAGATCTGGCGGCAGCAATAACAGTGAATTATTATTTGCTGTTACAGAGTAAATCAGAGAGGGCTGCTTGCACAGAAAGCACACACACTATTAAATGTGGAAATCAAAGCTGCTGTTTGAGTTCCTTTGATCCTCCACAAAATAACCTTCGCCAATTTCTCACAGGGAGACTCAAATGTTCACACCTGTCCTCACCTGCTACATACCCAGACTGTTAGAAAAGATTTGGGTTGCTTTATTCAAACTTTTAACAAAGTTTTTCCCACTTTTTCTTTTTGTCAGACGGGAGCCTCAGTGGCAAGGCCAGCCTTTGTTGCCTATCCCTAATTGCCCCCCTTGAACTGAGTGACTTGCATGGCCATTCCAGACAGCAGGTAAGAGTCAACCACATGACTGTCGGTCTGGAGTCATATGTAGGCCAGACTGTGTACGGATGACAGATTTCCTTCCTTAAAGGACATGAACCAAATGAGCTTTTACGAATCTATGAACTATGAGGAGTAGGCCATTCTGCCTGCTCCACCATTCAATAAGATCATGCCTTGATGAAGATCATTGATTGTTGCCTTAACTCCACACTTGACTCATCTTTTAGACAAGAACCTATCTACCTCAGCCTTAAAAAACAGTCAATCAATGATGCAGCCGCAACCACAACCACTCTCCAGGGAAGAATTCCTAAGATGCACGACACTCTGGGGGAAAAAAAACAATTTTCCATGTCTGTTTTTAAATGGAAGATCTTTTACTTTTTAACCTTGTGCCCTTTAGGCACAGACTTTCCTGCAAGGTAAAACACCCCTTCTGAGTTGACCCTGTCAAATCCCCTCAGGATTTTGTGTCTCTCAAGAAGGTCATCTCTCAATCTTCTAAACTGCAATGGATACAGGCCCAGCCTGTTTAACCTTTCCTTGTAACATCTTCATTCCAGGAATCAGTCAAATGAACCTTCTCTACTCTTGACTTCCAGATAATTATAACCTTTCATGAGGTCTCACCAATGTCACGTACAACTGTAGCAAAACTTCACAATATCAGACAATAGTTGGGGGTTGAGTACAGTCATAAATCCTTCTGACGAGTCTTAAATAAATAGCGTAAATTGCCGCTAGTCGTACATTATAACAAACATTCAAATAACCAGAAACTTACTGGACAATACCTGAGACTTATCAAATCCAAATTAGGAGTGAAGACACGTCACAAGAGTCCAGTAATGGACCAGAATCCAGAGAAGGAGCATTCAGTTCCAGTGGTCTCTCATGACTTGTCCTCACCCCTAATGCAGATGGAACCACAAAAGGGGGGCAGACAATTGGGTGACATGGCCCACTGCACAGGCCTACTGATGCCTATCTTAGCCAGGCCCAGGATCATTCCTTAAGAAGGGCTCATGCCCGAAACGTCGATTCTCCTGCTCCTTGGATGCCGCCTGACCTGCTGCGCTTTTCCAGCAACACATTTTCAGGCCCAGGATCAGGCCTACAAGGAAATTCACCCCAATCTGCCCATTGCACTTCGCTAGATGTGCCCATACATCAGGAGTGTGGGGGCTGAAGTGCAAGAAACAACTTAAAACCAGTCCCATTAAATAACTAAACAGAGGCAGAAAATTAAACTAAGTAACAGCAATCCTAATTTCTCCAAGCCACAGACTCTGCAGGTGCTCTGGCACTTGGTGAAGCTACTTCTGAACCCAAACCCAAAACTTTTGGTCAGAGGTTGAACAGAGTGGGGTTGTTTTCACTGGAACAGAAAAACTGAGGGAGGACATGATTGAGATATACAAAATTATCAGGAGCATTGATAGAATGGAAAGGAAGGAAGGATCAATGATTGGGATATAGATTTTAGGGAAGGGGCATGTGAGGAAAACACATCACTCAGGAGTCTGGAACTCACCGCCTATAAGGGTGGTAGAGATAGAAATCTTCAGAATATTTGAGTCGAATTTAGATGTGCATTTGCAATGCTCAGGCCTACAAAGCTATAGGTCAAATGCTGGACAATGGGATTAGAATAATTAGGTGATTGTTTTTGACTAATGAGACTAGGGGCCTTTTTCAGCACTGTAGATCTCTGTTGACTGCAATGAAAGAATCCCCAAATACTGTTTCTTTACACTAGCAAAGCAAAACTCACAACCTGTTGCAATGGGATTTGAACTCAAAGTCTAGTTCTTAAATGTTAAAAATCACACAACACCCAGTTATAGTCCAACAGGTTTACTTGCAAGTACTAGCTTTCAGAGCACTACTCCTTCATCAGATGGTTGTTGAGTATAAGATCGTAAGACAAAGAATTTATAGCAAAAGTTTAGTGTGATGTAACTGATAACCATCTGTTGAAGGAGCAGCACTCTGAAAGCTAGTGCTTCCAATTAAACCTGTTGGACTATAACTTGGTGTTGGGTGATTCTTAACTCTGAGAAACTAGACTCAGAGATAAGTTGCAGCATAGAGGAAGCTGTTCAACCTCAAACTGGTTCTGGGGAAGAGCATGTGAACTTATCTACTCCCTACACTTGCTGCTGTAGCCCTCAAAGTGTTTTGAGTATTTATTCAATTCCCTCTTGAAAGCCACTAGTGAACTACACATGAACCACTCGGCGTGAATTTAAAAATAAAACTCTTTTACTTATGTCATTTGTGGGTACTGCCCCATTCGCTTTAAATTTAATCGGGGTCCTCCACTTCCTCTTCTGTATGGATGCCTCATGCTTTTGAAGCCATCAAATTGAGTGCAGGTTTAATGCCGATCCCAGGCTCTATCACAATGGGGAGGAGGTCACTTACACATACACAATAATAAAAAAACACTCTCCCGTCTGCAAGCAATGCTGTACGAGCTGGCAAATAACAAAAGGAGAACTCACACCCCACCAATTCACAACCGAGACCCGCCCCGGGCTTTGTTGTGACTCTGACACACAACGAGAAGGAGCGTTTGTTGTCAGATCGACTGATGATAACTGCAAATAAAAACAAAACACAACTACTTCACCGCAATGGCAGCATCACACAGTTCTAACCTTGCTGTGTTTTACCTGCTCCAACAAGACCACGGTTACCACAACAGCGGCCGCCAACACCGAGTTCCAATGGAATGTTGTCCCGGGAGCGCGTGACTACAATGTAACAATTTCAGCCAATGTAACCAACACAGGGGTTCCCCCGCGAGAGGGAGTTCCTGCTCACAGCACAGCACAGCACCGAGAGCCCCACAGGACAAACCTCCAAACAGCAGCCAGACTACATTAACCACCACCACCACCCCCTCCCCAATCATCCCACTGCAGGCACCCCCATACTGCCTTGAATCTCTCACCGGACATCCGGGCGGAGGAAGGAACCGGGGAGTTACAATCATCAAAAATAAAACATAACCACGTGTTAAAAGTTCCGATAGTCTGAAGTTAGGGCGTTTAGGATCTGTGGCGTTTCGGATTATTTGCTGCCGAGGTGGTGGAATCGAAAAGCTGTCTCGACGCTGTTAAGAGCACTTTTAAAGTGAAAGGTGGGGGAAGGGGTTGTAGGAGATTTGAGAAAAAATGTTTTCACTCGTTTCACGCATTACATGGGAGGGTAGTTGAGGCAGAATATCTCACAACCTTTTAAAAAATACTTTAATGAGCATTTAAAGTGTCATAACATTAAAGGCTATGGCAGGTGGGAGTAGTGTGGTATGCTTTTAGCAGAAGCAGACTCGTTGGTCCGAGGAGCCTTTTCTCTACTGTAATGAATCCAAAATACTACGGCTGTCGGAAATCTAAAGTGATAACAGAAAATGCTGAAAAACTCAGAAAATCAAGGATCTGAAGAAATGTTATTTTGTACTCGAAATGTTCACCCCATTTCGGTCTCCACTGATGCTGCTGGACCCACTGAGACCCTTCAGTTATTTCTCTTTTTAGGTCTGCCTGCACTATCCTGATAACGTCACAGTTAAAAATCACACACCAGGTTAAAGTCCAACAGGTTTATTTGGAAACACGAACTTTCGGAGCGTCGCTTCTTCATCAGGTGGTTGTGGATCATGCTGAATTTACTGTTTACCCAAAGGAGTCCAGGGTCATGGAGATATGATACAGTAAATAATCTTAGATTTAAACTTCCATCTTTTAGAATGGGATATGCTGGTTTCTGTTCTTTGATATGTAAATTCCAGAACTTCTTTTAAATTACATTCTCAAGATAGCCCAGCTTTTTAAACAGTAGGTGTGAAGTCTGTCTGTCCCAATGCTGTGTCAGAATGTAAAATAGCTTTGCAGAGTTTTACACGGATTCATGCAGTTTTTGAGCAAAATAAAATGTAATTCTGCAAAAACAAATTCACTGCATAAGCTTATATATGCACGCAATGTCAGAGTGACAGATTGTGCATGTGAGTGTGTGGGTGTCATAGAGACATAGAGATATATAGCATGGAAACAGACCCTTCGGTCCAACCCGTCCATGCCGACCAGATATCCCAACCCAATCTAGTCCCACCTGCCAGCACCCAACCCATATCCCTCCAAACCCTTCTTATTCATATACCCATCCAGATGCCTCTTAAATGTTGCAATTGTACCAGTCTCCACCACATCCTCTGGCAGCTCATTCCATACACGTACCACCCTCTGTGTGAAAAAGTTGCCCCTTAGGTCTCTTTTATATCTTTCCCCTCTCACCCTAAACCTATGCTCTCTAGTTCTGGACTCTCTGACCCCAGGGAAAAGACTGTGTCTATTTACCCTATCCATGCCCCTCATAATTTTATAAACCTCTATAAGGTCACCCCTCAGCCTCCAATGCTCCAGAGAAAACAGCCCCAGCCTGTTCAGCCTCTCCCTGTAGCTCGGATCCTCCAACCCTGGCAACATCCTTGTAAATCTTTTCTGAACCCTTTCAAGTTTCACAACATCTTTCCAATTGTAGGATTTCTGAAAAATCTCCATCCACCTTCAATATTCACTCTCCTAGGTAAAAACAATGACTGCAGATGCTGGAAACCAGATTCTGGATTAGTGGTGCTGGAAGAGCACAGCAGTTCAGGCAGCATCCAAGTAGCTTCGAAATCGACGTTTCGGGCAAAAGCCCTTCTGATGACAACACCTTTCAACCTCTACCACCAAGGAGGTGGTCTGGATAGATCCACAGCAACACTGCCACCTACAGATTCCCTTCCAAGCCACCCACCAACCTGATTTGTATTGTCATTCATTCACTGACACTGGCTCAAAAAACCTGGAACTGTAACTCAAACCCTAACACCACTGAGTGTACCACCTTATAGGCTACAGTGGCTCAAGAAGGCAATTCACTTCCAGGTGTGAGTGCACATGATAGTATGTGTGTATGTGTGTGTGAGAGCGAGCTTGGTTAAGTCCCCAACATTAGGCCTCGGACCTTCGAGTGACCATCCTCCAAGGCAGACTTCGGGACAAGCAACAACGCAGAGTGGCTGAACAGAGGCCAATAGCAAAGTTTGGTACCCATGGGAATGGCCTCAACTGGTACCTTGGGTTTATGTCACACTACAGGGGACCCCATTGCACGATACACTCTCTCACACACACATGCAAACCCTCCCTCATACCCAAGTTCTCTCTCATATACACACATTCACCCCCCACACTCACACTGACACACATACCCTCTCATACATACCCCATCACACACACACTTAACCAAGCTTACACACAAGTGTATATATACACACACTCACATGCACAATCTGTCACTCTTACATGCGCACACATATAAGATTATGAGGTGAATTTGTTTTTGCAGAATTACATTTGATTTTGCTCAAAAACTGCATGAATCCATGTAAAACTCTCTAACACCATACAGATGGTTTGTCAGTCTGACATAGCATTGGGAACAGACAGACTTCACACCTACTGTTTAAAAAGCTGAGCTATATTGAGAATGTAATTTAAAAGTATTTCTGGGATTTACATATCAAAGAACAGAAACCAGCATATCCCATTATAAAAGATGAAAGTTTTAATCTAATATTGTTTACAGCATCACATCTCCATGGCACTGAACTCCTTTATCTATAAATTTTGTGAGCATGATCTTAACCTCCATAACCACCTGATGAAGGAGTGTCATTCTGAAAGCTTGTACATCCAAATAAACCTGTTGGACTATAACCTAGTGTTGTGTGATTTTTAACTTTGTCCATCCCAGTCCAACACTGGTTCCTCCAAGTCATGGATATCATCACAGGCTGCGATTCAAGAAGACAGCTCAAGGGAGGCAGTGGTTTTATGGTAACATCACTAGACCAGAATCCCAGACCATTGTTATGGGGATTTTTTAAAAAATCATTCGTGGGAAGGAAGAACCACTTGCTAGGCTAACATTCAGCTAGGACAGTTTGAGAGCCAACCACATTGCTGTGGGTTTGGGGTCACATGTAGGCCAGACTAGTTAAGGATGACAGTTTCCTTCCCTAATGGGCAGTGAACCAGGTAGGATTTTCCCAACAGGTGGCAGTGAATTCATGATCATCAGTAGAATCCAGATTTCATTACAGGTTTTGAATCCAGGTCTCCTGGAATTTACTGGGATCTCTGGATAAATAGGAGAATTTGAGGATAATCCCACTAGGCCATGCGTTTCCCTGGGGTTTGGATACCAGCATAACAGATGGTGAAGTTTGAATTCAATAGAAATATGGAATAATGAACTGACTTAATGGTGATCATTCTCAACTATTGTACAAACCTATCTGATTCTGCATGCCGTTACTGTATTGCAGATGCAAACCAATATGGTTGACTCTTAACTGCCCACTGACCCACCCTTTCCTGTGAATGAATGTCTGGAATCCCAGGATTGTTATAGCTATTTGACCTCATGACTTCACCAGTTCTCTGAAGGAGCATCATGAGTTAGTGCTGGGCTCCTGGAATCATATCAGCGCTGAAATTCATTGACCACGTTACCCATTTGTGAAATTGGCAGAACTATCTTTATGGCCTTGACTTTATGGCAGCATCCTGTCCATGGAGGACACTACTCATGTTGCTACTGCGTAGTGGCAGAGTGAAACAGCTTGCTTTGCCCATTGCTCAAACTGTCTAGATACCTTTGTTCTCTCATTAGATGTGGGCATTGCTAGGAGAAAGTGAGGAGTGCAGATGGTGGAGATCAGACTCGAAAAGCGTGGCACTGGAAAAGCACAACAGGTCAGGCAGTATCCGAGCAGCAGGAGAATCGATATTTCAGCCATCCTGGTAAACTGTTGGTGTACCCTTCCAAAGCTTCCACATCCTTCTGGTAGCGTGGCAACCAGAACTGTGCACAATATTTCAAGTGTGGCCGAACTAAAGTTAGACCATAAGACCATAACACATAGGAATAGAAATTAGGCCATTCGGCCCATTGAGTCTGCTCCACCATTCAGTCATGATTGAAAGTTTTTTCAACCCCATTTTCCCCACTTTCTCCCCATTGCCTTTGATCCCCTTGGCAGCCAAGAACCTATCTATCTCTGTTTTATATATTCATCATGATCTGGCCCCCAAAGCCTTCTGTGGCAGTGAATTCCATAGATTCCCCACCCTCTGGCTAAAGACGTTTCTCCTTATCTCAGTTATAAAAGGTCTTCCCTTTACTCTAAGGCTGTGCCCTCGGGTCCCAATCTCTCCAGCCAATAGAAACATCTTCCCAACATCCACTCTATCTAGGCCACTCAGTATTCTATAAGTTTCAGTCAGATTTTTCTAAACTCCATCGAGTATAGTCCCAGAGTTCTCAAACATTCCCCATATGTTAAGGCTTTCATTCCTGAGATCATTCTTGTGAACCTCCTCTGGACTCGCTCCAGGGCCAATACGTCCTCCCTGAAGTATGGGGCTCAAAACTGCTCACAATACTCTAAATGTGGTCTGACCACCAGCCTTGTAAAGCCTCAGAATCCCTGCTTTCATATTCTAGTCCTCTTGAGATGAATGACAACATTGTATTTGCCTTCCTAACTCCTGACTCAACCTGCAAATTTACCTTCAAAGAAACCTGGATGAGGACTCCCAAGTCCCTTTGCACTTCACATTTCTGAATTTTCTCCCCATTTAGAAAATAGTCCATGCCTCTAATCTTCCTACCAAAGTGCATGACCTCGCATTTTCCCATGTTATAATCCATCTTCTTTGTCCAGTCTCCGAATCTGTCTAAATCTTTCTGCAGCCTCTCTGCCTCCTCAATACTACCTTCCCCTCCACCTATCTTTGTATATGCTAGTCAAGTTCAATAAGCTGCAGTATGACGTGCCAATATTTCTACTCCAGGCCCCAACCGATGAAGGCAAGCATGTCACATGCCTTCTTGACCACCTTATCAACCTGTTTTGCGACTTTTCGGGAACTATAGACCTATACACCTGCATCCCTGTATACGTTGATATTACTAAGGGTCCTGTCATTTACTTCCATCCTGCATTAGTCCTTCCAAAATGCATCACCTTGCATTTGTCTTTCAAAATTCCATCTGCCATTTCTCTGCCCAAGTTTCCAGCCTATCTACATCCTGCTGTATCCTCTAGCAATCATCCTCACTGTCAGCAGCTCCCCCAATCTTTGTGTCATCCGCAAACTTACTAATCAGACCATCTACATTGTCCTCCAAAGTCATTTGTAAATATAACAAACAACAAAGATTGCAGCACTGATTCCAGTGGAACATGACTGGTCACAGATCTCCAATCAGAAACACACCTTCTGCTTCTATTCACTGTCTTCACTGATTAATCCAGTTCTGTATCCATCTTACCAACTCACTGCTGATCTCAAATATCTTCACCTTCTATTTGACACAAGGGACCAATCAAAGGTCATGCTAAAGTCAACATCTACCACCCTGCCATCATCAATCATCTTTGCCACTTCATCAAATTAACTTAATCAGGTTTGTGAGACATAATCTCACCCACACAATGTCATTCTGCCTGAAACTAATAAGTCCATATTTTTCCAAATGTGAATAAATTCTGTCCTTCAGAATCTTCTTTGATAATTCCCTACGATCTACGCAAGGTTCACTCATCTGTGATTTCGCAGATTATCCCTGTTGCTCTTCTTAAACAAAGGAATAATATAGGAGCTGTCCTCCAATCTTCTGGGATCTCTCCTGTAACTAAAGAGGAGAGAAAGATTTTGTTCAAGACCGCAATGATCTCCTCACCTGCCTCCCTCAGCATTCTGTGACAAATCCCTGGGGGTTTGTCTATCGTAATGCTTTTCAAAACACCCAATACCTCTTTTGCTATATCAACACACCCTAGAATATCAACATACCCCTCTCTGGACCCACCATCCACCACTACCATCTCCTTTGTGAATATTTATGCAAATATAAATTCCCTCCTTTGTCTTTGAGTGGATGTACCCATTTGTGAGCGATTATCTTTGCTCCTTACATATGTAGAAAGTGCCTTGAGATTTTCCTTAACCCTGTTTACCAAGGACATGTCATGACCCCTACTAATGTAAAAACACAAGAAATCAAACATCGAACATTACAGCGCAGTACAGGCCCTTCGGCCCTCGATGTTGCGCCGACCTGTGAAACCAACCTGAAGCCCATCTAACCTACACCATTCCATTTTCATCCATAAGTTTATCTAATGACAATTTAAATGCCCTTAAATTGCAAGTCTGCTACTGTTGTAGGCAGAGTATTCCACACCCTTACTACTCTGAGTAAAAAAACTACCTCTGACATCTGTGCTATATCTATCACTCCTCAATTTAAAGCTATGTCCCCTCGTGCTAGCCATCACTATCTGAGGAAAAAGGCTCTCACTGTCCACCTTATCTAATCCTCTGATCATCTCGTAAGTCTCAATTAAGTCACCTCTTAACCTTCTTCTCTCTAACGAAAACAGGCTCAAATCCCTCAGCCTTTCCTCAAAAGGACCTTCCCTCCATTCCAGGCAACGTCCTGGTAAATCTCCTCTGCACCCTTTCCAATGCTTCCACATCCTTCCTATAATGCGGTGACCAGAAATGTACACAATACTCCAAGTGTGGCCGCACCAGAGTTTTGTACAGCTGCAGCATGACGTCATGGCTCCGAAACTCAATCCCTCTACCAATAAAAGCATACATATCGTATGTCTGGGTGGAAACTTTCAGGGATCTATGTACCTAGACACCAAGATCTTTCTGCTCATCAACACTACCAAGAACCTTACCATTAGCCCAGTACTCTTTATTGCTGTTGCTCCTTCCAAAGTGAATCACCTCACACTTTTCCACATTAAACTCCATTTGCCACCTCTCAGCCCAGCTCTGCAGCTTATCTATGTCCCTCTGTAACTTGCAACATCCTTCAGCACTATCTACAACCCTACCAACCTTAATGTCATCTGTATATTTACTAACCCAACCTTCTATGCCCTCTTCCAAGTCATTTATAAAAATGACAAAACAGCAAAGGACCCAAAACAGATTCTTGCGGTACCCCACTAGTAACTGAATTCCAGGATGAACATTTCCCATCAACCACCACCCTCTGTCTTCTTACAGCTAGCCAATTTCTGATCCAAACCCCTAAATCATCCTCAATCCCATGGCTCTGTATTTTGTGCAATAGCTTGCCGTGGGCCCTTTATCAAATGCCTTACTGAAATCCATATACCCCTCATCAACCGCTTTACACTCATCTACCTGTTTGGTCAGCATCTCAAAGAACTCAATAAAGGTTTGTGAGGTATGACATACCCTTCACAAAACCCTGTTGACTATCTCTAATTAAATTATTCCTTTCTAGATGATTATAAATCCTATCTCTTATAATCTTTTCCAACAACTGAAGTAAGGCTCACTGGTCAATAATTGCCAGGGTTGTCTCTACTCCCCTTCTTGAACAGGGGGACAACATTTGCTATCCTCTAGTCTTATAGCACTATTCCTGTTGACAATGATGACATAAAGATCAAAGCCAAAGGTTCTGAAATCTCCTCAGTGGCTTCCCAGAGAATCCTGGGATAAATCCCATCTGGCCCAGGGGACTTATCTATTTCCACACTTTCCAGAATTGCTAACAGCTCCTTATGAACGTCAATCTCATCTAGTCTAATAGCCTGTATCTCCTCGACAACATTGTCTTTTTCCTGTGTGAATACTGATGAAAAATATTCACTTAGCGTTTCTCTTAAATCCTTGGACTCCACACACAATGTCCCACTACTGTCCTTCACTGGCCCTAATCTTACTCTAGTCATTCTTTTATTCCTGATATACCTATAGAAAGCTTTACGGTTTTCCTTGATCCTATCTGCCAAAGACTTCTCATGTCCCCTCTTGGCTCTTCTTAGCTCTCTCTTTAGGTCTTTCCTGGCTAACTTGTAACTCTCAAGCGCCCTCATTGAGCTTTCATGTCTCATGTTTACATAAGCCTCCTACTTCCTCTTGACAAGACATTCAACTTCTTCAGTAAACCATGGTTCCCTCACTCTACCACTTCCTCCCTGCCTGACAGACACATATTTAGCGAGGACACACAGTAGCTGTTCCTTGAACAAGCTCCACATTTCAATTGTGCCCATCCCCTGCAATTTCATTCCTCATCCTATGCATCCTAAATCTTGCCTAACCGCACCATAATTACTTTTCCCCCAGCTATAACTCTTGCCCTGCAGTGTATACCTATCCCTTTCCATCGCTAAAGTAAACATACCAAATTGTGCTCACCTACCTCTAAATCTAACACCGGGCCTGGTTCATTAAGACAGTACCAAATCCAATATAGGATCACCCCTTGTTGGCCTGCCCACATACTGTGTCAGAAAACCCTCCTGCACGCCCTGGACAAAAACCGACCTATCTAAAGTACTCAAACTATTGGGTTTCCAGTCAATAGTGCTATGTCCCTGGCACTAAGGGAATCCCAGTCAATATATGGGAAGTTAAAAGCACTCACCACAATAACCCTACTGTTTTTACATTTTTCCATAATCTGTCCACATATCTGTTCATCTACTCCCAGTGGCTGTTGGATGCCCGTAGTACAATCCCATCAAAGTGATTGCTCCTTTCTTATTCCTGCTGGATGAGCCTTCCAAGGTGTGCTCCCGCAGTACAGCTGTGATATTCTCCCTAATCAGCTAACACAACTCCCCCATCTCTTTTATATCTCTCTCTATTTCACCTGAAACATCTGAATCCTGCAACATTAAGCTGTCAGTCTTGTCCCTTTTCCAACCAATTCTCCGTAATAGCTGTAACGTCATACTTATATGTACTAATCCAAGCTCTAAGCCTTACCTGTCATACTCCTTGCATTAACACAAATGCACTTCAGACTGCCATCCTGCCATGTTCAGTAACCTCTCCCTGTCTGTTCTTCTTCTCACCCTACTGCCCTGAGTCTCTAAGTCCATGATAATTTCACTTACTGATTCAGTTCTTGGTTCCCTCCTCCTGCCACACTAGTTTAAACCTTCCCAAGTGGCACCAGCAAGCCTCCCTGCCAGGATAGTGGTGCCCCTCCAGTTTAGGTGCAACCCCTCCTTCATGTATAGGTCCCTCTTGCTGCAGAAGACATCCCAATAAAGCCCTCCCTCCTACATCAGCCACATATTTAACTGCACTAGCTTCCTATTTCTGGCCTCACTGGCGTGTGACAGAGGGGATAATGAGCTTGTTGATAAGGCCAGTCTTTTAGCATGTGGAATTGTAAAAATTCCAATGTACAGACTGCCTAGTGTAGGCAGGTTTGCATTAGTTGGAATGAAGACTCCCCCAGCTGATTCCTCAAATTGAGGAAAGAGATCTCATTTGGCTTCTCCACTTTAAACATGAATCTGAGGGCAGGATGGAGCCCATTATAACACATTCTTACTTGCATTTCAGCAGCAGTGTGATGTAAGCTTTACATCTCCCAAAGACAGGCAGATCATAGCAAACACCAGCATGACCCTTCAGCTGTTCACAAAAAGCAAAGTACTCCATCCCAATTTACATTTGCAAAGTTCCTGATACTGAGCGAAATTAAAAGTGACTCTGCAAGTAGAGAACAGTTTTTACAACAGTGACTGGGAGGAGGGAATTTGTGGAAGACACAAAATAGGTGGGAGGGCAAGTAGTGAGGATGACACAAATTGGGAGAAAGTGAGGACTGCGGATGCTGGAGATCAGAGTCAAGAATGCGGTGCTGGAAAAGCACATCAGGTCAGGCAGCATCTGAGGAGCAGGAGAATCGATGTTTCGGGCATAACAATTCCTGATGAAGGGCTGATGCTTGAAATGTTGGTTCTCTTGCTCCTCGGATGCTGCCTGACCTGCTGTGTTTTTTCAGCACCACACGGATGACACAAATTGTCTGCAGAGAGATAGAGGCAAGTTAAGTGAGTGGGTAAAAAAACCTGGTAGATGGAGTGCAGTGTGGGAAAACGTGAGGTTATACACTTTGGCAAGAAGAATAGAGGAGGTGAATAATATTGAGATGGTGAAAGACTGCAAAGCGCTACAGCACAGAGGATTTAGGAGTCCTCATGCATAAATCTCAGGAAGCTAGGTTCCAGTGAAGCAAGTATTGGGAATTTTGGCCTTTAATCCTCAACACCGGTGCCCCACAAGGATGTGTACTCAGCCTCCTACTGTACACTCATGACTGTATGGCTAAACTTCATTCAAACGTTTGCTGACGACGCCACCATTGTAAGCTGGATATCAAACAATGATGGGTCAGGATGGAGGTAGAATGCTCGGTATCATGGTGCAATGATAACAATCTCTCCCTCAATTTCAGCAAAACTAATGAACTGACCATTGATTTCAGGAAGAACAGAGGAGCTCACACTCCTCTTGACATCAGTGGAGCTGAGGTGGGGATGGTCGAGAGTATCAAGTCCCGAGCAGTGACAATAACCAACAGTCTGTCCTGATCCTGCCACGTAGTCAAGAAGGCACAACAATATCCCTTCTTCCTCAGGTGGCCATTGTGGTTATTTGCAGTATATTAAGCCCTTGGAGCTGAGTCCCTATGTGGATACTGTAGCCACCATGAAATGTGATGAAGATGTGATGCATCCAGTTTCCATCAGCTCAGCAGAATTGCAACTCTTAGACATTAGCACAAAGGAACCCAAGGATTGGCAGGAGATGCTGGTGGAGAGACAGGCATCAAAATAATATTGTTTTCATGTCCTTAATGTGTCTCTTAGTTAAGAAAATATTGGAAATCAGGACAAAATGCAATTTAAGCAATGGAATGATTGGTAGAAATGTTCCCATGAAGACGGATCTTTTACATTCCTTTTCAGGACCTGTGTATCACCAGCTAGGCCAGCATGTACTATCCACCCCTGATTTCAAGGAAGACAGTTAAGAGTGAACTATACTGCTGTGCGTTTGGAGTCACACGGCTGAATTCCCTCCTTAAAGAACATTAGTCAAAATGATGTGTTTTTGATTTGATTTGTTTTTATTTATTGTCACATGTACCTAAGTACAGTGAAAAGCTTTGTTTGCAAGCACTACAGACAGATCATAGTAAACAAGGACAGACAGATCATAGGGTGAAAAAAAACTAGGACAGAGTAAGGCATACAGATCACACTGCACAGGGTGTGTGCTAGTGAGTTCAACATTAACAAGATCAGCATTATTTGAAGTTAGAGAGGTCCATTCAGCAGTTTACTAATGGCAGGGAAGAAGCTGTTCTTGAACCTGCTGGTGTGTGTGTTCAAGCTTCTGTATCTCCTGCCTGATGGAAGAGGTTGTAGGGGAGCATCACTGGGGTGAGAAGGGACTTTAATGATGTCGGCAGCCATTCCGCGGTAACGAGATGCATTAATGGAGTCCATGGATGGGAGGTTGGCTTCCTTGATGGTCTGGGCTGCGCACACCACCCTCTGTAGTTTATTACAGTCCTGGGCAGAGCAGTTGCCGTACCAGGCCATTACACTCCAGACAGTATGCTCTCAATACAGCATCTGTAAAAGTTGGTGAGGGTCCTTCTTTACCAAATTTCCCGAGCCACCTGAGGAAGAAGATGCGTTGCTGTGCCTTCTTGACCATCGCACCTACATGGGAAGTCCAGGACAGGCTGTCAGTTATCGTCATTCCAAGGAATTTGACGCTCTCAACCATCTTACCCTCTGCTCTGTTGATGTAGATCGGGGTGTGTTCTTTTTACAACAATCATTTCACGGTCATCAAGTTGTCACTTAATTCCAGATTTTTTTTTGTTGAATTCCAATTCTACCGCCTGCCATGGTAGGATTTGAACCCAGGTTTCCAGAACATCGGGAAGGAAACTACAGTCTTTACCTGATCTGGCCTAATATGACTCCAGGCCCTCTGCCCTAGCCGGTGATGCCCAAATCCCATGAATAAATGATTTTAAAAAGTAGCAGTTAGGTTAGGGAATGCACTGCCTAGAAATATGATGGAGGTGGGTTCAACTGAGATATTACAAAGAGCAATGGATAACATTTTGAATAAAAATAATGTACAGGGGAAAAAAACAGAAGAGAGGTACATTACCAAATCAAAAATGGAAAGTGTTGGTGAAACTCAGCAGATATGGCAGCATCCTGTGGTGAGAAAACAGAGCTAGCATTTTGAATACTGTGATCAGATCTGCTGCGTTTCTCCAGCAATTTCCATTTTTGTTTAATTCAAAGCACCTCCCCTGTCAACTTTTATCAAGCACTGTAAATGATTGCTGCCCTCTAATGGAGTAAACTGGTACTGCTTTTAACCAAAAGATAATTTCTATCCAAATGTGCAAGACAACATTGACATGCTAATTGATCAAGAAGCAGTGAGGATTCACACATACATCTTATGTTCATACATAGTTCAAGAATTTATTACAGGCTGACTGCACTGTATTCTATACTAATGAGCTGCTGCAATCTGTGTGGTATATGTACATCTTTAGTGCTGTTAGGAATAGGGCTCCAGGATTTTCACCAAGAAACATTGAAGGTGATATACACTCATGGAATGTGGCCAGGCCAGCACTTATTGCCTGTCCCTAGTTGCCCTTCAGAAGGTTGATGAGCTGCCTTCTTGAATTTAGATTAGAGTGGTGCTGGAAAAGCACAGCAGGTCAGGCAGCACCCGAGGAGCAGGAAAATTGACATTTCGGGCAAAAGCCCTTCATCAGGAATAGAGGAGCAGCTGCCTGACCTGCTGTGCTTTTCCAGCATCTGCAGTCCTTGGTTTTTACCTGCCTTCTTGAATTGCCATTACCTATGTGTTATAACTTGACCCACAATGTTGTTTGGGAGAGATTTTCAGGATTTTGACCCAGCGACAGTGAAGGAATGGCAATATATTTCCAAGACAGGATGGTGAATGACTTGGAGGGGAACTTGCAGGGGGATGGTGTTCCCAAGTATCTGCTGCTCTTATCTTTCTCGATGGAAGTGGATGTGCATTTGGTAGGTGCTGTCTGAGGGCACCGATGAGTTTCTGCAGTGCATCTTGTAGATGGTGCACACTGCTGCTGCTGAATGTTGGTGGTGGAGTGAGTGGAAGCCAATAATTTTATCTCAAAACATATTTTAACTGTATATTTATTTTTTAAAATATTCAATTTGTAAAATTCCAGCTCTGAGATTTCAATGCAAAGAGAGCGAAATTTATGGAATGATTTTTTTTTTCCAAATTACTTATGGGGTTTTAACATATTCTCCCAGTTTTGACCCTATTTTCCCCAAGCAACAATTGATGTCATTAGACAGGAATCTTTATTGGTTAGTTTTGTGGGTGGCTTAGGCCCTGGACTGCCAGAGAGAGTTGGCTGGTCAATTCTTAAAATTTAACAGTTGCTAATCCATTAATAAAATATACAAGGTTCTTAGATGATTTGACAGGGTGGATGCTGAAAGGTTAATTCCCCTTGTGAAGAGTGGGTCAGGGAGTCCAGAACTAGAGGAGCATAGGTTTAGGGTGAGAGGGGAAAGATATAAAAGAGACGTAAGGGGCAACTTTTTCACACAGAGGATGGTGCGTATATGGAATGAGCTGCCAGAGGAGGTGGTGGAGGCTGGTACAATTACAACATTTAAGAGGCATCTGGATGGTAATATGAATAGGAAGGATTTGGAGGGATATGGGCCGGGTACTGGCAGGTGGGACTAGATTGGGTTGGGATATCTGGTTGGCATGTACAAGTTGGACTGAAGGATCTGTTTCCATGCTGTACATCTCTATGACTCTATGACTCTCAGAATAACAGGTAGCACATATAAAATAGAGATAAGGAGGAATTTCTTCTCTCAGAGGGTAGTGGATCTGTGGATTTTTTTTAAACCACGGAGGGCTGTTGAGGCTGGATCATTGAGTATATTCGAGATAGACAGGTTTTTAAGCAATAAGAGTTTTGGGGAAAAAGGCAGGAAAGTGGGGTTGAAGATTATCTCTTGACAAGTTGAATGGCCTACGTCTGCTCTTACATCTTATTGTCTTATGGACAATCAATCTTCATAGATTGTACAGGATATACAGCACATATACTGATATATATGGCCAAATCATGCAGCCCAGAAACAGTGAGCCAGGTGTGTTAGTAAAGAGTCAAAGCTGGCTCTCTTCAGTATCTCTTTCGGAGTTGACCCTGTCATTGTGAATGGCATTGACAAGGAACAACTAGCAAGTTCATAGAACCATACAGACAGATATTGTTCAGCCTGTGGTGTCCAGGTTAGCTCATTGAAATAGCTCTCCCATAAATTCTGTTCCCTTGATGTTTCTTCATTACATTATATTCTTCTTTCCTTTTCAACCATTTATCCAATATATTTTGTTCCAAAATAAAACAAAGTGTCTGAAATGTAAAGGAGTTTAAGTGTTGCAGTGTATGAATCACAAAAGGTCAGTATGCTGGACAGCAAGTAATTAGGAAAGCTGATAGAGTGTTATTGTTTATTAGGAGGTGAATTGAATACAAAAGTAGGGAGTTTATATTGGACACTAATGAAATCACATTTGGAAAACTGTGTGGAATGTTAATCTCCCTAGCCAAGGAAGGATGTAAATGCATTGGAGAGGAATTATTGGACTAACATTTGACATGAGACAGTTATTTTGTGAGAAAAGGTTGGATTTACATTAAAGCTGAAAATGTGTTGCTGGAAAAGTGCAGCAGGTCAGGCAGCATCCAAGGAACAGGAGAATCGACGTTTCGGGCATAAGCCCTTCTTCAGGAATGAGGAAAGTGTGTCCAGCAGGCTAAGATAAAAGGTATTTCTACTGGAATTTAGAAGAACAAGAGCTAATTTGGTTGAAATAAAGAAGATTCTGAAGGGTTTAAACAAACATTGGGGATTGATGTCACTGGCTCAGCCAACATTTATTGTCTACCCCATTTGCCAAAAGGGCAGCTATTGGTCAACCACATTGCTGTGGGTCTGGAGTCACATGGAGGCCAGACTGAGTAAAAACAGCAGATTACTTCCCTAAAGGGCATTTGTGATCCAGATGGATCTTTTATGTTAATTGACAATGTTCATCAAGGAAGGTTTTGTTCCACATTTTTACTGAATTTAAATTTCACCATCAGCCATGGCAAGATTCAAACACCTATCTCCACAACATTAGCCTGAAATTTGATTAAAAACCCAGTGATGGCCTGGCAGAATTATTATTGAACAATAAACCCAGAGACCCATGTAATGATCTCAGGACTAGGGTATGAGTCCCACCATGGCAGATGGTGGAATTTTAATCAATAAAAATCTGGAATTAAGAGCTACAATTGACAATGATATTGTTGATTGTTGGGGGAAAAGCTATTCTGAACAGCCTTTGGGGAAGGAAATCTGCATCCTTACCCCAGTGGCCTTCTTAGGGCAGTAGGCAGTGCATCAGTCTCATAATCTGAAGGTCCTGAGTTCAATCCTCAGCACCGTCCTCATGACCTGTCGTACCTACCAATTGCCCTTCCCACCTATCTGCTCCACTCTGACCTATCACCTTCATCCCCTCCCCCAATCACCTATTGTACTCTTTGGTACCTTCCTCCCAACCCCATTTATCTCTACACCCTGGGGGCTCCCTGCTTTCATTCCTGATGAAGGGCTTTTTGCCTGAAACGTTAATTTTCCTGCTCCTCGGATGCTGCCTGACCTGCTGTGCTTTTCCAGCACCACTCTAATCTAGACTCTGGTTTCCAGCATCTGCAGTCCTCATTTTTGCCTTGCATCCTTACCTGGTCTAGCCTGCGTGTGACTTCAGACCCACAGAGATGTGGTTGACTCTTAACTGTTCTCTGGGCAATTAGGAATGGGGAATGGGGAATAAATGTTCGCACTAGCCAGTGAGGCCCATGTGTCAGAAATTAAATTAAAACTCCATTTTGCTGTCTTGACCCTAGATTCCATTACCAATTAAAACTTTATCTATCACAGACTTGAATATACTGAACGAGCGAGCCTCTGAGGTGAAGCATTCCACAGATTCAACACCTTCTGAGGAGGAATTCCTCATCTCTGTTTTAAATGGCGACCTCCTTAGTCAACCTTTGACTTAAATTGAATCCCAGGTGTAAAATAAAACAATCCGTGCTCACCTGGAGAAGCCAGGAGCCGGTAAGTGGACAGAATGAAAACTAAAGCGGGTCTGTCGGCGCCAGACACAAGGCAGTGTGTCAATCCGCTGAGCTGGCTGCCAGTGTGCAGACGGAAGTTGTTAGGGGGGGACGAGGTCGTGACCTATGACGCGATGTGAATACATACTATCCACTGACAGGGAGGGGGCGGGGTCAGTCTCGGCGCACGCGCAGTACCCGCGGAAGTGGCAAGTTCTGCACCAGCTGGGCCAGTTGTAACAAACCTGGGGAGGCAGCAACTCTCAATGATCCCTGAGTGAGTGAATGGAGCAGAGTGAGGCAGAAAACCTCCAGAAACAAGTAAGTTAGTCACACTGGGGATGGGGTGGGGGAGAGAGGCAAGGCAGATTAAAGTAAAATAAAGGCTTACATTTTTCTAAGAAGAAATGTTGTTTTCACAGGGACCCCTGAGTCTTAAAGCCACTTGGACACTTTCACATATTCACAGAATGCGGGTGTCAATCTCTCAGCCAGCCCTTATAATCTGTCTCTAATGGCCCAGAGGGCAGTTAAGAGTTAGTCACATTGCTGTGGATCTGGAGTCACATGTAGGCCAGACTGGGTAAAGATGGCAGGTTTCCCTCCTTAAAGGACATTAGTGAACGAAGTGGCTTTTTAAAAATTAAGCTATCTGCCATGTCAGGATTTGAACCTTGCTCCCTGGATTAGTAATCAAGCAATAATACCACTAGGCCATTGCCTCCCACTCTTTCCACTGTTAAGATATTTAAATATTTAATAATATAATAAAATGTAATCTTATATATTGTGAATGCAAAGATGTGTAGATTTATGATAAACAAGGCTGTGAAGAGTTATAGAGGTTAGGCAGGAATATGAAAATTAGCCATGATCATATTCAATGGCAGAGCAAACTTAGAGTTTTTTTCCCTAATTCATTTATGGGATTTTTTAAATTTCAAAAATATACTTTATTCATAAAATATTTTGATGATCTGTACAATTGGTTATGCCATACATATGTAAAGATTCAATTTCTTTGCATACAGAGATCGAGTAATCATTCATATGTACAGGTCTGTACGTTTACTATCCATATATTTAGCTGAGGTGTCAGCGGAGCCCAAATGACTGGGTGGGCCCCCTGTTCTTAGGCAGGCAGATGTTACACGGTGGTCTTTCCCCACCGTACATTGTCAGCAGCAGCCCCAAGCTTCAGTGTATCCCTCAACAAGTAGTCCTGGACCTTGGAATGTGCCAGTCTGCAACACTCAGTTGGGGTCAGCTCCTTCAGCTGGAAGATCAACAGGTTTCGGACAGACCAAAGAGCGCCTTTCACTGAGTTGATGATCCTCCAGGCACAGTTGATGTTCGTCTCGGTGTGCGTCCCGGGGAACAGACCGTAGAGCATGGAGTCCCGCATCACGGAGCTGCTCATGACGAACCTCGACAAAAACCACTGCATTCCCCTCCAGAATTCTTCTGTGTAGGCACATTCCAGAAGGAGGTGTGTGACAGTCTTGTCCCCCCCTCACAGCCGCTTCGAGGGCAGGGTGCGGTGCGGCAGAGAGTCCAGGCGTGCATAAAAGATGTCACAGGCAGAGCCCTTCTCACCACCAGCCAAGCCATGTCTTGGTGCTTGTTGGAAAGTTCTGGCAATGAGGCATTCTGCCAAATGACTTTGACAGTCTGCTCAGAGAACCGCTCGACAGGATCCGCCCTCTCCTTTTCCCGAAGGGTCTCAAGGACACTACGTACTGACCACTTCCTGATGGACTTGTGGTCAAAGGTGTTTTTCTTCATAAATTTCACCACGAAGGACAGGTGATACGGAACGGTCCAACTACTCGGAGCGTTCTGCGGCAGCGAGGCCAGGCCCATCCTTCGCAACACCGGGGACAGGTAGAACTTCAGTACGTAGTGACACTTGGTGTTTGCGTACCGGGGAACCACGCACAGCTTGATGCAGCCACACACAAAGGTGGCCATCAGGGTGAGGGTGGCATTTGGTGTGTTTTCCCCCGTTGCCCAGATCTTTGTACATGGAGTCCCTTCAGACCCGGTCCATCTTTGATCTCCATATAAACTGGAAGATGGCTCGGGTGACTGCAGCGGCTCAGGTTCTGGGAATAGGCCAGACCTGTGCCACATATAACAGCAATGACAGTGCCTCACACCTGATGACCAGGTTTTTACCCACGCTGAAAAGCGACCGTAGCTTCCATCTGGCCAGTTTCTGCCTCACTTTGCTGATACGCTCCTCTCAAGACTTGGCACTTGCCCCAGCCCCACCGAACCAAATACCCAGCAACTTCAGGTGATCGGTCCTGATGGTGAAGGGGATCGAGGATTGGTCGGCCCAGTTCCTGAAGAGCATGTCCTCACTCTTGCCTCGGTTTACCTTGGCCCCCGAGGCCCGTTCGAACTGGTCACAGATGCACATGAGTCTGTGCACGGACAGTGGATCCGAGCAGAAAACGGCAATGTCATCTATGTACAGGGAGGCCTTGACCTGCAGGCCCCTCCTGCAAGGAATAGTCACCCCTCTCAGGCTCACATCCTTCCTGATGGACTCGGCAAATGGCTCTATGCAGCACACAAAAAGGCAGGAGAGAGGGCAGCCCTGCCTGACTCCAGATCTGACTGGGAAGCTATCTGATTCCCACCCATTGTCAGTGCAGTCTCAATCAATGTTGGTGTAGAGTAGTCTGATCCAATTGTAGATTCCCTCCCTAAAGCCCATTTTGGAGAAAATATCTCTCATATACGTATGTGATATCCTGGTCCAGGCTGATGAGGCAGGTGTCCAACCCTCTGTCCTGCACGTAGGCGATTGCATCCCTGAGGAGTGCGAGACTCTCAGCGATCTTCCTGCCTGGTACAGCACAGGCTTGGTCAGGGTGAATCACCAACCCCAGAGCAGACCTGACCCGGTTGGCGATGACCTTTGCCAAGATTTTGTAATCCACATTCAATAGTGAGATTGGTCTCCAATTTCTGAGTTCCTCCCTCTCCCCCTTCCGCTTGTAGATGAGGGTGATGATGCCTTTCTTCATGGATTCACTCATGGTACCTGCCCGAAGCATACTGACATACACCTCCAGCAGGTCCTGGCCAATAAAGTCCCATAGATCAGAATAGAACTCGACTGGTAAGTTGTCTCTTCTGGGAGTTTTATTCCTTTCGAAGGACTTGCGGGCCTTGGTCAGCTCATCCAGAGATAGCGGCTGGTCCAGCCTCTCCCATGTTCTGTCAATTCATTTATGGGATGTACATTTTGCACTCATACTGAATTGTCTACAGGGTGCACTTTTAATGGCTCCTGACAATGGCTTAATTGTTACAGCAACACTATAAATGAACTCCTAATATTAGGTTTTTGATGAATTCAAATTTTACTATTTGCTGTAGTGGGAATTAAACTCCTGCCTACAGGACCTTAGTCTAGTGACATTACCATCTCACCTCTGTCTTTGTATCAGTACTGGCCTTCTGGCAATGTAGCGCCACATCAGTGCTGTTCTGGAGTATCAGTCCAGATTTCTGTGGTGTTGGTGTGCCTTGAACATTCTGACTGAGAGGTGTCACTGCTCTTCTTTGAGTCACAGTTAACACTCTATGTAGTATACACTGAATAAAAACTTCTCAAATCTGTGTGATTACACTGCTCATGAACATGGAAACTAGCTGAGAGTTTGAATAGGATGGGAGAATTTGAATATGTAAAATACGAAATCATGAAATATTTTGAATTTGCTAAACTTTGTTGTTAATTCCCAAATTGACTATCTACCTGTGACAAGGAAGCTATATCTAGTGACTGGAAGTTTGTACCAATCCATTGTTGGTTCTGTGGAGCTCACCTTACTGTCTACAATTTCATTTATTAAGGGGAAGTTAATTTCTGTGGCACAGAGCATTCAGGTAATTAAGGTTGTATGTACCCTTTAACAGTATGATCATTATGATGAAAAGGCATCCAAATGGGTATATAAATAGGAAGCGTTTAGAGGGATAAGGGCCAAATGCTGGAAAATGGGACCAGATCTGTTTAGGATATCTGGTAAGTACCTGTTCCTGTGCTGTATAACTCTATATCTGAGGATCAAACAACTTCTTCAGCACCAAGAAACTTGGACACGCGTTCTTCCAGCTAGTAAATTGTCAGAGATCTTTAAAAAGTTAAATCATATATTAATCTTTTTCTTGCTTTTCATTTCACTGTTTTCTCATAATCCAAACTTCCCCTCCTATTTTTTCCCCCCCACCTTCCTTCCCCCCCCACCTACCTTCCCCCCCCCCAACCCCGTCCCACCCTCCCCTACTACCCTCCCACCCTCCCCTACCACCCTCTCCACCCCGCCCCACCTTCCCCCACCCCCCACCACTCCTCCACCCCCCTCCCACCCCCCCTTCCCACCCCCATTCATGGGACATGGGTGTCACTGGATTGGTTACTGTGTTATGCCTGTCCCTAGTTGCCCCTTGAGCTGGGTGTGAGCTGCCTTCTTGAACAGCTGCAATCTATGTGCTGAATGTGGACCCACAATGCTCTGGGGGGGGGGGGGGGGGGGTGGTATTTCCAGGATTTTGACCCAGCGATACTGAAGGAACTTCTATTCCATTAAGATTGAATAAAGCAGATCTGTGTTGATAGAAAACTTGGTAAAGAAACTTTATCCTGTGCAGTTCAATGTTTAGCTTGAAAGTTGTAGCACAAAAAATGTTTGAATGACTTGGCGGAAATTCAGAATTCAGTTCTTTTCTCCATCAGATCGATGAGATTGAAGCGCTGTCATCCATCTATGAAGATGAGTGGTGTGTCATTGATGAGGCTGCCAGGATATTTTGTATTCGAGTTGTGGATGAATTAGAAAACCCCACATGGACTGTTTGTTTACAGGTACAGTATGTGCTCCAATTGCTGTCTCGTCTGCTCCACCCTCACCATGCAAAGGCAAAACTGCATTGCAGGCCAGGCTTCTGTTATTTGCTGAGTTCACAAAGTATATTTCATGCTGAGATACACAGCATATAGGTCGCTCAGAGAATCAAATGTTTGGACATGAAAGTGATGTTAAAGTCTAAAAGACATCCATGGTCACATGGGCCGAATCTGCTCCAATTACTTATGGTTTTAGTCCATTGCTACTGACAACAGCTGGTAACAGCGAATGTAGTTATTCAGACCAATCCCCAATCCTCCATTGATTGTATCTAGATACACACCCTACCACGCCCCATGACCCCAGTCACATCCATCAAATTGCCTTTCAACCCTTATATAGTACGAAGCATTAACTGGGCAGTTAGTTAAACGCATGTAGGAGAAAGGAATAGAAGATTATGGGAAATGGGGAATTATGGAACAAGGCTGTTTTGAAGCACGGTTATTGACCAGTTAGACCAATTATAATATTGTAAGTTTCATGTGATTCTACGTAAAATTAATCTGTGTAATCATCTCTTATGTTCTTTGCTATCCAGGTGATGCTTCCTCCTGAATACCCTTCATCTGCTCCACCCGTCTATCAGTTAAAGTAAGCAATAAGCTTCCTGAAGCTTTTCATCACTCGCGCGCGTGTGTGTGTGTGTGAGAGAGAGAGAGAGAAAAGCTTTTATTTGTCATTTCTACCATACTCAACTGATGCATTAAAAACGCGATAGCGTTCCTGCAGGACCAAGGGTGCTACATGGACAACACAAACCACACAATCATACATGGCTTAAAATACATTAGTGCAAAACATGCATGTTACAGTGTAATAGAAAAATGATGAATAATAGACATTTTTCTAGCAGTAATTCAAAGAATTTCAGATGGGAAAGAGTTCGATCATACTATGTTAAGGTGCCTGATAGCTTGAGGGAAGAAACTATTGCACAGTCTGGCAGTGAGAGACCGAATGCTCCAGTATTTTCTGCCAGGTGGCAGGAGGGAGAGGAGTTTGGTTGAGGGGTGTGTGGGGTCTTTCACAATGCTCTTCTCCTTTCTCCTGCAGTGTGTGGTGTAAATGTCTGCAATGGAGGGAAGAGAGACCCCAATGATCCTCTCAGCTGAACTCACTATCCGTTGTGGGGCCTTATATTCCAAGATGGTGCAATTCCCAAACCAGGGAGTGATGCAGCAACTCAGGGTACTCTCATTGAACCCTCTGTACAATGTGAGGAGGATGGGGATGGGGATGGGGATGGGGGGGGTGGGAGGTGGGAGGTGGGCTGTGGACTGTGGGCTTTCGACAGCCTGCTCAGAAAGTAGAGACACTGCTAGACTGTTTTGGCTATGGAGCTGGTGTTGAGGGTCCAGGTGAGATTCTCCACCAGGTGTATGCCACAAAAGTTTGTGCTGTTCACTATTTCCGTGAGGGAGCCGTCTATGTCCAGTGAAGAGTGGTCGCTCCGTGCCCTCCTGAAGTCAACAACCATCTCTTTCATCTTGTCCACGTTCAGAGACAGGTTGTTGGCTCTGCACCAGTTTGTTAGCTGCTGCATCTCCTCTCTGTATGCTGACTCGTCATTCCTGTTGATGAGACCCACTACACTCATATCTTGAGCGCACTTGATGATGTGATTCGAACTGTGCATTGCTGCGCAGTCATGTGTCAGCAGGGTGAACAGCAGTGGACTGAGCACACAGCCCTGGGGGGTCCCTGTGCTCAGTGTGATGGTGTTGGAGATCTTCCAGTCAGGTAGTCCAGGATCCAGTTACAAAGGGAGGTAGTTAGGTCCAGCAGACTTAGCTTTCCAATCAGGTGCTGAGGAACGATAGTGTTATATGCAGAACTGAAGTCTATGAACAGTAATCTGACATAGGTGTCCTCCTTCTCCAGGTGGGTGAGGGCCAGATGGAGGGTGGTGGGAATGGCATCATCTGTTGACCGTTTGAGTTGATATGTGAACTGCAGGGTGTCCAGTGAGGGGGGGGCAGCAAGGTCTTAATATGCCTCATGAGCCTCTTGAAATAATTCATGATGATGGGTGTAAGGGCAACAGGGTGATAGTTGTTGAGGCAGGACGCTGAAGACCTCTTTGGCATGGGGTTGATGTTAGCAGCCTTGGAGTATGTTGGAACAATGATGCAGCTCCAGGCGATGTTGAAGATGTCCATGAGAATGTCCACCAGTCTTCAGGGCAAATGCAAGGTGCCAGGTTGCAAACACTCACTCTCTATACTGCAGGAAAGAGGGGGTCCTGATTGGCTGAGGCATTGTCATGGAAAAAGCAGCAGGGAATCATTAACTTCTGAAGTTGCCTTTTGTTTGCAGTGAACTGGTCCCTGTGTAAGAATGCAAGTTGCCTTTAGCAAGTATGCATGAGCCACTATATCAGCCTGAATGATTATCAAAAATTTGGTGTTAGTGGAGCTATCTGGCATTCTGGAATCTTCAACAATTGCTGTCCAATTGCAGACTCACATCTAATGACAGATGGTCTGTTAGCTTTGGCAACATGTCTCTTTCTTTCAGTGTTTATAATCCCATCTTTAACCCAAGTTGTTGAATGTTTGCAATCATTTTCATCCTCTGCTGAAGACATTAATGGGCACTTGACAGGAATTAAGACATGTGCAGACATAGTTCCAGGTGAGCAACTAAATTACTGGAACACCACAGTACCTGGAACCAAAAAAATTGAGTTTGGTGACTGTGCATTTGCAGAGGTTGCCCTTCTCACTGCTGCTACTGGAGGTGGTGGGTAGAATTGGGTTTACTGGGTGAGAGAGGAAGCTGTTAAGTCTCCAGGAAAATGACCATCCAACCATTCTTTGGAATTGAGCAGAAACACTGATGATAGCTATTGTTATGAAGGCTTTTGCACGAACTAATTTTATGGACGCGTGTTTGGAGGATTGTGAATAACCGGAATTGTTGTTTTTTGTTTTTCTTTAAACATGTCAATGATGGAATTGTTTTCTCAAAAAGGAATTTCTTGGTGGTCACACGTCTTGTGATAATTGCTTGTTTCCTGGAGCCCACCTTGCCTGTGTTTATAACTGGATTCTGGATTAGTGGTGCTGGAAGAGTGACTTGCCCGGACTTGTCCTACCTGCCTATCTCCTTTTCCACCTATCCACTCCACCCTCTCCTCCTTGACCTATCACCTTCATCCCCTCCCCCACTCACCCATTGTACTCTATGCTGCTTTCTCCCCACCCCCACCCTCCTCTAGCTTATCTCTCCACGCTTCAGGCTCACTGCCTTTATTCCTGATGAAGGGCTTTTGCCCGAAACGTCGATTTCGAAGCTATTTGGATGCTGCCTGAACTGCTGTGCTCTTCCAGCACCACTAATCCAGAATCTGGTTTCCAGCATCTGCAGTCATTGTTTTTACCTCATGTGTTTATAACTGTCTGCCTCCACTTTCTGTTTTGGATATTGATTGGAGCAGTTGTGAGAAGCCAGCTGAAAGAAAGTAGCTTCCCAGCTCAGCTTTCCTGTGTCTGGGTAGGAAACTTTTGCTGTTGGACCAGTGTAGGACTTAGAGCCCTGATCCATCTGCTCTCATGTGACAAGCCTACAAAAGTGTTGGACTGGGGAAAGACAATACACGATCTCAATCAGAAGAATACCAATGTGTTATAAGTTCTGGTTTGCAACTGGTCTTGATTAACCACAAGTGGCACGGTGGCTCAGTGGTTAACCCTGCTGCCTCACAGCACCAGACACCCAGGTTCTGTTCTAACCTCAGGTGACTATCTGAATGGAGTTTACACATTCTCCCTGTGTGTGCCTAGGTTTCCTCTGGATGCTCTGATTTCCTCCCACAGTCCAAACTTGTGCAGGTTAGGGTGGATTGGTTATGCTGAGGTATCCATACTGTCCAGAGCTGTGGAGGCTAGGTGGGTTAGCTATGGGGAATGCAGGGTTACAAGGATCGGGGTGGTGGATCTGGATGGGATGCTCTTCGGAGGGTCAGTGTAGACGAATAGAGTGATTCTGTGATTCCAAGAACCAAATTGAACCTTGAACTGCAAACTATTCACCAGAAAAATAAAGCACATTCTGTTTTCGGAGGAAAAAAAATGATGTTATAGAGCAGTTTGAGGATCAGACAGTTACTAGGAGAATTTGACTAGATCTTCAGCCAACTTTCAGAATAAATGGTGTGAGGAAATGACTGATGCTCCAGAAAGGCATTAAGTGAGGACTGTGGATGCTGGAGCATCAGAGTCCAGATTTAGAGTGGTGCTGGAAAAGCACAGCAGGTCAGGCAGCATCCGAGGAGCAGGAAAATCGATGTTTCGGGCAAAAGCCCTTCATCAAGTCACAAGCTTGTGGAAGGTTTTTGCCTGAAACGTTGATTTTCCTGCTCCTCGGATGCTGTCTGACCTGCTGTGCTTTTCCAGCACTAATCTCGACTCTGATGCTCCAGCAGGCAGAGCTTTTCTGATTGGTTGAGAGACCGGAGGTGGAAATTTAAGCTCAAAACAGACCACTTTGTCTTTTCAATTGCTGGCTGTGCTTAGAACGCACGTAGTATTAATTTTAACACCTTTGTTATATTGAACCAGATAAACAATTGTGTTTCCTTTAGGGGCGTTCAACATTTTGTTTGATTTTTGTTTTGGTTTGATTTTAGTGCATCATGGCTGAGAGGACAAGAACGTACAGCTCTTTCAAACAGCTTGGAGGAAATCTATCTGTAAGTTGATTATTCTTTCATAAAATGTGGATTTCACTGGCAAGATCTTTGAAATGAGTGGGTTGCTTCCATCATTTAAGAGTCAACCTCATTACTATAGGTCTGGCATCGCATGTAGGCCATACTAGATAAGGACAGCAGATTTCCTTCCTTAAAGGGTTTTACAACAATTGTCACTATTAAAATAGCCTTCCAAACAAAAAGTAATTCATATTTCACCTTCTACCATGGAGGGATTGGAACCCATGTCCTGAGAACATTAGCCTTTGTCTCTGGGATTACTGGTCCAAAGACATTTCCACCACGCCACTCCCTCCCCAATTCTCCTCATTCTCCTCTATTGTCCATATCCCCTCATACCCTGAGATCAAAGACCTATCCGTTTCTCTTGAATAAACGCAGCATTGGCACATTGACAAGACTCTGAGGGAGAGAATTCCAAAGATTTGCTACGCCCTGTTAGAAGTAATTTTGCCTGAAAACAGTGCCCCTCACTTTGCCGCCATGTTTCAGGTTGCCCAGTTGGGATTGCGGGGAGAGGAAAGGGGCTAGGAGGTGAATGATCTGGGTTTGGAAAATTCCCAACTCCCACACCTGACTCGAATGTGTCCTAAATGTTTAAATCTTTATCCTGGAGGTGGGTGGTGGGGTGTGGCTGAATTCAGGCCCCCACCCTGAGGGGGATGGTTTCAGACGTAGCCTTAGAAGTGGTGGGGGGGGGGGGGGGGTCGGTGTGGTGTGTGGGTGTTGCCAGGCTCCTTCAAGGACCATTCCTCAGTGTCAAGGTGGCTGTATCCCAGTTACAACCCCTCATACTATCTCTCCACTCACTTCCTGACCCCCCCCCAATACCACATCCATGCCAAACCATGCCAAACAATATGCCTTTACACACCCCAATGATCCCTTCCAGCCTCCAAAGCAGCCCACTCAATTTCCTCTCAATGAACTCTCATCACCCCCATGCCCATTATTGTCCCTATGTTAAAACAATACTAAGCCCATTCATCCACCCATCACTCTTTGCCCTTATGGCCTCAATACAAACTCACCCAGTACCCACATGGGCACACCTCATGAGTTATGATGAGGGAAATTTAATAAACTTCTAAGTGTCTATTGCAGATGCCACGACAGAATTGACATAATATTTTAAATCCTTGAAGATACAAATAGTTAATTGTTGGTGTAAAGCATGAGCATTTCTGAAAGAAGACATTTTTTTGTCTTGCACTCATCAGGACAATTTGCAAGAATATCAATTTAAAGAGAAAATCACCATTTGCACAGTCTGAAAGGACAGTGCTATATGCTTCAAGATTAGAGTGGTGCTGGAAAAGCACAGCAGTTCAGGCAGCATCCGAGGAGCAGGAAAATCGACGTTTCGGACAAAAGCCCTTCATCAGGAATAGAGGCAGAGTGCCTGAAAGGTGGAGAGATAAATGAGAGGAGGGTGGGGCTGGGGAGAAAGTAGCATAGAGTACAATAGGTGAGTGGGGGTGGGGATGAAGGTGATAGGTCAGAGAGCAGGGTGGGGGAAGGTAGCAAAGAATACAATGGGTGAATGGGGCTGGGGATGAAGGTGATAGGTCAGGGAGGAGGGTGGAGTGGATATGTGGAAAAGAAGATAGACAGGTAGGACAAGTCAAGGAGACAGTGCTGAGCTGGAAGGTTGGAAATGGGGTGAGGTGGGGGAAGGGGAAATGAGGAAACTGGTGAAGTCCACATTGATGCCCTGGGGTTGAAGTGTTCCGAGGTGGAAGATGAGGCGTTCTTCCTCCAGGCGTCTGGTGGTAAGGGAGCGGCGGTGAAGGAGGCCCAGGACCTCCATGTCCTCGGCAGAGTGGGAGGGGGAGTTGAAATGTTGGGCAACGGGGCGGTTTGGTTGATTGGTGCGGGTGTCCCAGAGATGTTCCCTAAAGCACTCCGCTAGGAGGCGTCCAGTCTCCCCAATGTAGAGGAGACCGCATCGGGAGCAACGGATACAATAAATGATATTGGTGGATATGCAGGTAAAACTTTGATGGATGTGGAGGGCTCCTTTAGGGCCTTGGATGGAGGTGAGGGAGGAGGTGTGGGCGCAGGTTTTGCATATCCTGCAGTAGCAGGGGAAGGTGCCAGGATGGGAGGGTGGATTGTAGGGGGGCGTGGACCTGATCAAGTAGTCACTGAGGGAACGGTCTTTCCAGAAAGCGGAAGACGGAAAGGGGTGGGGAGAGAAATAGACCCCACCACCAGGGATATGTTTGGAGATGGCGGAAATGTTGGCGGATGATTTGGTTGATGCGAAGGTTTGTAGGGTGGAAGGTGAGCACCAGGGGCATTCTGTCCTTGTTACGGTTGGAGGGGTGGGGTCTGAGGGCGGAGGTGCGGGATGTGGATGAGATGTGTTGGAGGGCATCTTTAACCACGTGGGAAGGGAAATTGCAGTCTCTAAAGAAGGAGGCCATCTGGTGTGTTCTATGGTGGAACTGGTCCTCCTGGGAACAGATACGGCGGAGGCGGAGAAATTGGAAATATGGGATGGCATTTTTGTAGGAGGTAGGGTGGGAAGAGGTGTAATCCAGGTAGCTGTGGGAGTTGGTGGGTTTGTAAAAAATGTCAGTGTCAAGTCAGTCGTCATTAATGGAGATGGAGAGGTCCAGGAAGGGGAGAGAGGTGTCAGAGATGGCCCAGGTAAATTTAAGGTCAGGGTGGAATGTGTTGGTGAAGTTGATGAATTGCTCAACCTCCTCATGGGAGCACGAGGTGGCGCCAATGCAGTCATCAATGTAGCGGAGGAAGAGGTGGAGAGTGGTGCCAGTGTAACTACGGAAGATGGACTGTTCTTCATAGCCAACAAAGAGACAGGCATAGCTGGGGCCCATACATGTGCCCGTGGTTACCCCTTTGGTCTGGAGGAAGTGGGAGGATTCGAAGGAGAAATTGTTACGGGTGATAACCAGTTCGTCCAAACGAATGAGAGTGTCGGTGGAAGGGTACTGTTGGGGACGTTGAGAGAGGAAGAAACGGAGGGCTTGGAGGCCCTGGTCATGGCGGATGGAGGTGTAGAGGGATTGGATATCCATGGTGAAGATGAGGCGTTGGGGGCTGGGGAAACTGAAGTCTTGGAGGAGGTGGAGGGCGTGGATGGTGTCCTGAACATATGTGGGGAGTTCCTGGACTAGGGGGGATAGGACAATGTTGAGGTAGGTAGAGATGAGTTCAGTGGGGCAGGAGCATGCTGAGACAATGGGTCGGCCAGGGTGGTCAGGCTTGTGGATCTTGGGAAGGAGGTAGAACCGGGCAGTGCGGGATTCCCGGACTATGAGGTTGGAAGCTGTGGGTGGGAGATCTCCTGATGTGATGAGGTTCTGTATGGTCTGGGAGATGATGATTTGGTGATGGGGGGTGGGGTCATGGTGGAGGGGGTGGTAGGAGGAGGTGTCCTCGAGTTGGCATCTGGCTTCAGCGGTGTAGAGGTCAGTGCGCCAGACCACCACTGCGCCCCCTTTATCTGCTGGCTTAATGGTGAGGTTGGGATTAGAGTAGAGGGATTGGAGGGCTGCGCGTTGTGAGGGTGAGAGGTTGGAGTGGGGGAGGGGGGTAGACAGGTTGAGACGGTTAATGTCCCGGCGGCAGTTGGAAATGAAGAGGTCGAGGGCAGGTAATAGGCCAGCGCGGGGTGTCCAGATGGATGCAGTGTGCTGGAGGTGGGCGAAGGGGTCCTCGGAAGGTGGGCGGGAGTCCTGATTGTGAAAGTAAGCTCGGAGGCGGCGGAGGAAGTGTTTACGTCACTGCGTGTATTAAATTCATTACATGGACGGAGGGGGATGAAGGTGAGTCCTTTGCTGAGGACTGATCGTTCGTCCTCAGTGAGGGGGAGGTCTGGGGGGATGGTGAAAACTCGGCAGGGCCGGGAGCTGGGATCTGGTGTGGGTGTAGAGCTGGGAGTGGGGGCGGAACCTGTAACTGGAGTGGGTGTGATGGTGGGGGGAATGGGGGTGGAGTCATGAGCAGGGGTAGTATTCCCCTTGGGGTTCTGGGGAGTGGGGATAGTGACAGTGGGATCTGTGGGGGGCATGTCAGCAGAATGCAGGTGAGTGGGTGTGGAAGTGGTGACAAACACGGCAGTATGGGGTCGGAAGTCACTGAGCGTGTTACATCCGCGATGATGTGAGGGGCGGAAGTGATGTCACGTGTGGCGCATAAGGAGTTGTGAGGGGCGGAAGTGGCTGTGGAAGGGGCCATGATGGGGCGGAAGTGACGTCATCAATCGGTGTGGGGATGGTGGCTGCACCAGCTGCATGGCTAATGGCGTCCAAGCAGTTCCAGAGGCCGGGGGAATCTTCTGGAATGTTTGAGGAGCGCTGGTTATGGAGGTGGATAGGTAAAAGTTTGTTGTACTTAAGTTTTTGATATTTGAGATTTAAACAAAACCTGGTGGTTAATTGTCAATCATTATTAGCTAGTACATTTCCTGTAGCATCACCTGTACAAATTAGAGTCCACTGATCAGTAATCTTCTCTCATGTAGTATAAACTTACGTTTGTATTCTTGTGAATTGTCCTGATCAATAGCTTTGTTAAAATGTCTTTTTTTTTTCCCTAGCAAATGCCCTTTAAGTACTTAATCACTTCTGAAATCACAAAGTTGTACTCATAGCCCCTCATCAAAGACACTAGTTTCTTCTTACTAATTATTGCTCTCTAAGTGTGAGTTCATAAGTCCCCCACTGTGATAGTGGTAGGTTACAGAAACATTCAGGCACCACCATTCCAAGTTGCTAAAAAAAATAAAATCGCAAGTGGTCTCCTGTGCTGTATTGTTCGATGGTTCTACAATAAACTTTCAGTTTGATGTTGTCAAACAGTTGAAGTCGTGCCTAGGCTGACTGAACATTTTGAGTTGATTAATGTATTTCAGGCAGAACTTGGGAGAATGCATACTGTTCCTCTGGGTGGGAAAGATTCGAGACTTCCTTCTCCTCAAATCCCAATCAGCTGATGCAGGTAGTCGCCAAATCCTGTTGTGTGTTATTACTGATATTCTATTTCTGCACCTGCACATACACTTTAGCAGCTCCAAAGTGAACCATCTGTGTTGTATATGCTTACTGGAAAGTGCTTTGAATCAAATCTCTCCTTTTACAAATAGTGTCAGTTATGACCATCCAATGAGCGGGTGTCATAATAGTATAAACAAGTCAGGAATCAAGATAAACATTCTGGAATTTATAGGAATTGATCCACTTTCATCTCTTGCAGATTAGACCATGTAGAATTTATATATCCTGGTGTGTGCATATATCTCGAATGTTATAGGTATTGGGAAGATAGTGCACAGTGGTATTGTCACTGGGCTAGTTATCCAGATGCTTGGGCTACTGCCTGCAGGCATGGGTTCAAATCCCACCATAGCCAAAGGTGGAACTTAAATTTAGTTTATTAATTGGTGATGGTGACCATAAAGGCACTGTAGGTTATTGTAAAAATCCAGCTGGTTCACTGATGTCCTTCAGGGAAGGAAATCTGCCATCCTTACCTGGTCTGATCTACATGTGACTTCAGACCCACAGCAACTTTAGAGGCATATGGACGAGAATGGGATAGTGTAGGTTGGATGGACTTCAGATTGGCGCAACATTGAGGACTGAAGAGCCTGTACTGCACTGTAATGTTCTGTTTGTCTGTCTATCATAGATTCATACAGGACAGAAAAGACCCTTCAGCCTGTCAAGTGTGCACCATAACTGCCACCAGAAGTGCACTAATCCCAGTTCCAGCATTTGTCCATATCCATCAATGTTATGATATTTGAAGTGCTCATCCACATTTTTTTAAAGATGTTGTAAGGTTTCCAGCCTCTAATACCTTCCCAGGCAGTGTATTCCAGATTCCCACCACCTGCTGAGTGAAAAAGATGTTTCTCAAATTCCTTCTGAATCTCCTGCTCCTTACCCTAAAACAGTGCCCTCTCGTGACTGACCCCTCAACCAAGAGGAACATCTGCTCTCTATTCACCCTTTCCATTCCCCTCAATCTTATATACCTCCTTCTGACCTACATGTGACTCTAAACCCAAAGTAATTTGGTCGATTCTCATAGATTCATACAGTGCAAGAAATACCCTTTCACCCATCTAGTCTTAACCAACATAACTACCACCACCACCACCACTATAATTATATACACCTCAGTCACCTCTCAACTGCCCTCTGCAATGGCTAAGCGAGCCAGTAAATTCAAGGGGCATATAGGGATGGGCAACAAATGCTGGTCTTGCCAGCAACACACCATCCCTTGAAAGAATTTGTTAAAAATTATGGCTTGTATAAATGTGATAATGATATAAATGATTACACGTATGTGTTTGTGAACATACAAATATACACTGACTTGCTCAATCACTCACTCACTCACTAAGGAATTCAGCGTGCAGAAAGTGATTTGAAAATGCTTGCAGGTGAAAAGGAGGCCATTTGGCCCATTGTGTCCCTGCCAGCTTTTCCCAAGTGTGTCCCACTCCCTGACCCTTTCCCATAGCTCTGTGACATTTCCCCCTCCTGGTGGTTATTCAATTCCCTTTTAAAAGCCTCAGCTGAACTTGCCTCTGCTACACCAGACCTGAAGGAGAGTTATGCCAAACTTGAAACATTAACTCTGTTTCTCTCTCCATAGATGCTGCTAGACCTGTTGAGTTTTGTCACCACTTTGTGGTTGTATCAGTCGGTCAATGAGTAATGAATGTTCTTGCAGTTTCTGATCTGACAGAATGGCTTACCTTAGGGACTGCAGCAGTCTGAATTCTCGTTCTCTGGGAATTCATTCACTTTGTAGGTAGTATGCAGGATCCTTTCCAAAAATCCGGGTTTTGAGAGGACTGCTTTGGAATATTGTCTGGTGGTGAAGGAGAGTGTGGATATTTGAACTAAGATGTTTGAAAGGAAAGGAATAATGACTTGGATTTTGTGTTTAAATTTCTGTTCTTCATCTAGAAGAAAGTGGAACAATATATTTTTAAAGTGTAGACTTTACTACGTTGTTTCTGACAGTTCCAGAAACACGGAAAACAACAGAAGAGGCTGAAGTGAATGATCAAGATGATTATTTTCTTGTGTGCCAGCCACCCCCTCAGCAATTAGCAGTGGATGTGGATTTTCCTGAAAGCTCAGAAGGTAAGCTACAAAGAAATCCTTATTCTTACTAAGTGAGCAGGACTATGGTACAACTCCATCAGTGATGAAAATTTACATTTATATAACATCTTTTAATTGAGCAAACTATGAGGGCCCTTCAGAGAAGTGAGCAGCAAACAAGTAGACTGCTCATCGCCTCTCTCTCAATCTTTCTTCATTTTTAAAAAAGGACAAACTACACCTCTTAAAGCTATCGCATCATCAAACTAGGGAGAGGATGAGGCAACAAGGGAAGTCAGGGACAGCATAAAAGCAAAGGTCATGGGTGTGGTACTGGAAAAGCACAGCAGTTCAGGCAGCATCTAAGGAGCAGGAGAATTGACGTTTTGGGCATAAACCCTTCGCCAGGAATGAGGCTTGTGGGTCAGGGGGCTGAGAGATAAATGGGAGAGGGGTGAGACTGGGGGGGGGGAAGCTAGCTGAGAATGCAATAGGTAGGTAAAGGTGCGGGAGAACGTGATAGGTCGGAGAAGAGGGTGAAGCGGATAGATGGGAGAGACAATGGATAGATCAAGAGGGCGGTGCTGAGTTGGAGGCTTGGGACTGGGATAATGTGGGGGAAGGGGAAATGAAGAAACTGGTGAAATCCACATTGATCCTGTGTGGTTGGAGGATCCCAGGGCGGAAGATGGAACGTTCTTCATCCAGGTGTCGGGTGGTTCGGATTTGGTGATGGAGGAAATCCAGGACCTGCATGTTTTTTGCGGAGTGGGAGGAGAAGTTGAAGTATTCAGCCACGGGCAGTGGGGTTGGTTTTTGTGGGTGTACCAGAGATGTTCTCTGAAACCATCCGCAAGTTGGTGTCCAGCCTCCCTGTAGAGGAGACCACATTGGGTGCAATGGATACAGTAGATTACATTGGTGCCAGGATTACCAATTCCACCATAGAAAATCCCAGATGGACTCCTTCTTTAAAGATTGCAATTTCCCCCCTCACGTGGTCGATGATGCCCTCCAGCGCATCTCCTCCACTTCCCACATTGCTGCCCATAGAAACCCACCCGTCCCAATGCAACAAGGACAGAACCCCCTGGTCCTCGCCTTCCACCCCACCAACCTCCGTATACATCACATCATCCTTTGTCGTTTCTACAACCTACAAACTGACCCCACCATTAGGGATATATTTCCCTCCCCATCCCATCAGTGTTCTGGAGACACCATTCCCTCCACGACTCTCTTGTTAGGTCCATGCCCCCCCCCCACCAGCCCACGCCCCACTCTTGGCACCTTTCCCAGCCAACACAGGAAGTGCAAAACCTGAATCCATACCTCCCCCCACCTCACCTCTGTGCAAGACCCCAAAGGATCCTTCCACATCTGACAGAAATTTACCTGCACCTTCACCAATGTCATCTACTGTATCCATTGTACCCGGTGTGGTCTCCTCTACGTCGGGGAGACGAGATGCCTACTTGCAGATTGTTTCAGAGAACATCACTGGGACATCCGCACCAACCAATCCCAGAGCCCCGTGGCTAAACACTTCAACACCCCCTCCCATTCCGCCAAGGACATGCAGGTCCCCTGGGCCTCCTGCATCGCCACACTCTAGCCACTCAATGTCTGGAGAAAAAACACTTCCTCTTCCGCCTCAGGACCCTGCAACCAAATGGGATTAATGTGCATTTTACAGTTTCCTCATTTCCTCTTCCCCCACATTATCCGAGTCCCAAGCCTCCAACTTGGCACCGACCTCTTGACCTGTCCATTGTCTTTCCCATCTATCCACTCCACCCTCCTCTCTGACCTATCACCTTTTTCCCCACCTTCATCTACCTATTGCATTCCCAGCTACCTTTTCCCCGAGCTCCACCGTTTCCACCCCCCATCCCCCCATTTATCTTTCAGCTCCCCCACCCCCCACGTTCCCGGCCCACAAGCCTCATTCCTGATGAAGGGCCTATGCCTGAACTTCAATTCTCCAGCTCCTCAGATGCTGCCTGATCTGCTGTGCTTTTCCAGCACCACACTCTCGACTCTGATCCGCAGTCCTCACTTTCTCCGATAAAAGCAAAAGCATACCATATGGTGAAGATTAATGAGAAACCAGAGGATTGGGAAAACTTTAAAAGCCAGCAGAGGATACATAAACAAGCAATAACGAGGAGAGGGTGAAATATGAGTAAGCTCGTCAGAGTTTTATTTTAGATATCTGAAGAGTGGACATTGTACTGCTGGAAAATGAGGCTGGAGAATTACTAATGGGGATCAAAGAAATGGTGGAGAAATTGAACAGGTACTTTGCATCAGTTTTCATTGTGGAAGATACCAGCAGCATACCAGAACTTCAAGAGAATCAGGGGGCAGAGGTGAGTGTAGTGGCCAGTCACTAAGGAGCAGGTGCTGGGAAAGCTTGAAAGGTCTGATGGTGGATAAATCACCAGGACCAGATGGGCTGAAGAGGTAGAGTCATAGACATATACATCACAGAAACAGTCCCTACAGTCCAACTAGTCCATACTGACCAGATATCCCAACCCAATCTTACTCCCACTTGCCAGCACCCGGCCCAAGTCCCTCCAAACTCTTCCTATTCATATACCCATCCAGATGCCTTTTAAATGTTGCAATGGTACCAGCCTCCACCACTTCCTCTAGCAGCTTATTGCATACACATACCACCCTCTGTGTAAAAAGTTGCTCTTAGGTCCCTTTGAAATCTGTCCCTCTCGCCTTAAAACTGTGCTGTCCAGCTTTGGACTCCCCAAACCCTGGGAAAAGACCTTGGCTATCCACCCTATCCATGCCCCTCATGATTTTATAAACCTGTATAAGTTTACCTCTCCGCTTCCGATGCTCCAGGGAAAACAGCCCCAGCCTATTCAGCCTCTCCCTGAAGCTCAAACCCTCTAACCTTCCAACCTGGCAACGTTCTTATAAATCTTTTTTGAACCCTTTCAATTTTCACAACATCCTTCCGATAGCAGGGAGACCAGGATTGAATACAGTATTCCAACAGTGGCCTAACCGATGTCCTGTACAGCCACAACATGACCTCCCAACTCCTGCACTCAATGCTCTGACCAATAAAGGAGAGCATACTAAATGCCGCCTTCACGATCCTAGCTACCTGAGACTCCACTTTCAAGGAACTATGAACGTGCACTCCAAGGTCTCTTTGTTACACTCCTCAGCAGCAGTCCCAGGACCTTAAGTGTACAAGTTCTGCCCTGATTTACCTTTCCAAAATGCAGCGCTTCACATTTATTGAAATTAAACTGCATCTGCCACGCTTCGGCCCATTGGCCCATCTGATCAAGATTCCATTGTGCATTGAGGTAACCTTCTTCAGCTCCATACCTCCAATTTTGTTGTCATCTGCAAACTTACTGACCATACCTGCTATGTTCACATCCAGATCATTATATAAAATGATTTAGAGAGGTAGCACAGTCAGAGACATTAGGCACATTTAAGCGACTGCTGGACAAGCACATGGACAGCTGTAAGTTGAGGGGTGTGTAGGTTAGGTTGATCTTAGATTAAGGTAAATGCTCGACACAACGTCGTGGGCCGAAGGGTCTGTACTGAGCTGTACTGTTCTATGTTCTGTGACAAAAAGCAGTGGACCTTGCACAGATTCTTGTGGCACACCACCGGTCACAGGTCTCCAGTCAAAAAGCAGTGCAGAATGGGAATGCTGAAGAGATTGTAGATTCATTAGTAGTGATCTTCCAGGAATCGCTTGGGTCAGGAAGGGTCCCAGAGGACTGGAAAATGGCTAACGCAACCCCCTTGTTTAAGAAGGGAGGGAAGTAGAAGACAGGAATCTGTAAGTCGGTTAGTCTTATCTCAGTGTTTGGTAAGATTTTAGAGTTCATTATTAAGAATAAGATTGTGGAGACTTGGAAGTGCATGGCAAAATATGGCTGAGTCAACATGGCTTTGTTAAGGGGAGTCATGCCTGACAAATCCATTAGGATTCTTTGAGGAGGTAATGAACAAGTTAGACCAAGGAGAGCCAGTGGTTGTGATCTATTTGGATTTCCAGAAAGCCTTTGACACAAGAGGCTGCTAAATAAGAAGAAATGTCATTGACCGTTAACTGCCCTCTGAGATATCCCAGAAAGCCATTCAGTTCCAGGGTAATTAGGGATGGAGTACAAATACTGCCCCTTCCCATGCCAACCTCCCATGAAAGAACAAAGAAAGATCTCGGAATTCTTATGGTGCATACTGAGACCGTTCAGCCCATCCTGCCTTTACTAGCCCGTCAAACGAGTGTCATACCCGATGTCAATCTCCTGCTTTTTCCCTGTATTCCCGCACTTCATTTCTATCCAAATACACATCCAGTGCCCCTCTTGAACATCTCAGTTGAACCTGTCTCCTGTACATTCCACACCCTAACTACTCACTGGGTGAAAGAAGTTTTCACACTTCAATGCTTCTTTTGCTGATCTCATTAAATCCCTTGTTCCTTTTGACAAACCAGAACCGTTTCTCCCTATCAACAATATACAGCCCTCTGATGACTTTGAAAGCATCGCTACCAGATCTTCTCTCTGTTTCTTTCTCACTAAGGAGAACAAAGCCAGCTTCTTCAATTTATCCTGATCTCTGAAGTTTCTCATCCCTGGAACTGCTAATGTAAACCATTTCTGCGCTCTCTCCAAAACATTCATATCTTTCCAATAATTTGGCATCTGGAACTGTACACAATGCTCCAAATGAGGTCTAAAAAGTGACCCATGTAAGTTCAACATCATCCACTTGCTCTTGTACTGTATACTCCTATTAATAAAGCTGAGGACACTGTGCTTTATTGAATGCTCTCTCCATCCATCCTACAACTTTCAATGATCTGTGCATATATACATCCAGGTCCCTCTGATCCTGCGCACCCTTTAGAATTGTACCTCCACCTATTTTACATTGTCTTTCAACGTTCTTCCTATCAAAACGCATCATCTCACTTCTTCATATTGAACGTAGTCTGCCACCAACAAACCCACTCCATCACCTTGTCCATGTCCTTCTGGGGTCCTCTCGCAGTTTACCATTCTTCCAGGGTATTTCTGGTTCAAAGCCCAGCCGTGATGTCTGGTGAAATCTAAATTTGTTTACTAAAGGAAATCTGAAATTGAAATCTCGTCTTGGTGATGATGACCATGAAACAATTGTCAATTGTTCAGTAATGACCTAACGGGAGGGAAATCTGCCATCCTTACCAAGTCTGGCCGATATGTAACATTAGTCCAGGATTGATTCTGATACGGCTGAGGAAGCTACTGAATTTGAGGGGCAATTAGGGATGGGCTCCAAATGCTGGTCTTGCCAGCGATGGTCTCGCCACATATAAATATTCAAAAAATCAATTGCAGTGTTTCCCAAGTTACAACAGTGATGACACTAATAAAAACTCCATTAACTGTGAAGTTGTGAAAAGTACTATTCATTTTAAAAATTCATTTGCTGGATCTGGTCGCTGATGATCAGACCAGCATTTATTGCCCATCCCTAATTACCGACAGAGGGTAGTTAAGAGTCAACCACATTTCTGTGGGTCTAAAGAAACATATAGGCCAGACTGGGTCAGGTCAGCAGATTTCCTTCCCTGAAACACATTAGTGAACCAGATGGATTTTCTGACAATCAACAACAGTTTCATGGTTGCTATTAGACTCCCAATTCCAGATTTCTAACTGCTGGGATGGGATTCGAACCATTGTCCCCAGAGTGTTACCCTGGGTCTCTGGGTTAATAGTCTAGTAACCATACTACTCGGTCATTGCCTCCCCGATAAATGGAAGTAGGGCTTTTCAATCAGCTCATTGAGTCTGTGCTCAGGAAAGAACCATCCAGCCTTATTTCACTCCCCAACTCTCATCCTCTAGTCTTGCAGGTTACTATGTCTCAAGTGGACAACGAAGTGGTTTTACAAAGTGATGAGGATTACTACCCTGACCTCCCTCAGGCACTGGGTTCCAGATTCTCATCACCCTTTTGAGTTCAAAAAGAAAGCACCTTGCAAGGTTTGTGAAGGTTTGTAGCTAAGGTTGAGGTTTAGGGTGTAGGTTTGCTCACTGAGCTGTAGGTTTGATATCCAGACGTTTCATTACCTGGCTAGGTAACATCATCAGTGGCGACCTCCAAGTGAGGTGAAGCTGTTGTCTCCTGCTTTCTATTTATATCTTTCTCCTGGATGGGGTTCCTGGGGTTTGTGGTGATGTCATTTCCTGTTCGTTTTCTGAGGGGTTGATAGATGGTACCTAGATCTATGTGTTTGTTTATGGCGTTGTGGTTGGAGTGCCAGGCCTCTAGGAATTCTCTGGCATGTCTTTGCTTAGCCTGTCCCAGGATGGATGTGTTGTCCCAGTCGAAATGGTGGGTTTTTTAAATCCGTGTGTAGGGCTACGAGGGAGAGAGGGTCGTGTCTTTTTGTGGCTAGCTGGTGTTCGTGTATCCTGGTGGCTAACTTTCTTCCTGTTTGTCCTACGTAGTGTTTGTGGCAGTCCTTGCATGGAAGTTTGTAAATGATGTTGGTTTTGTCCATGGGTTGTACTGGGTCTTTTAAGTTTGTTAGTTTTTGTTTGAGAGTGTTGGTGGGTTTGTTTGCTACTAGGATTCCGAGGGGTCTTAGTAGTCTGGCTGTCATTTCTGAAACTTCTTTGATGTATGGTAAGGTGGTTTGGGTTTCTGGCTGTGTTTGTCTGCTCGTCGTGGTTTGTTCCTGAGGAATCTGCGGACTGTATTTTTTTGAGTATCCGTTCTTCTTGAATACATTGTATAGGTGGTTCTCCTCTGTTTTCTGAAGTTCGTCTGTGCTGCAGTGTGTGGTGGCTCGTTGGAATAGTGTTCTGATACAGCTTCGTTTGTGTGTGTTGGGATGGTTGCTGGTGTAGTTAAGTATTTGGTCAGTGTTTGTCGGTTTTCTGTATACGCAGGTTTGTAGTTGTCCATTGTCCTTTCTTTCGACTGTGACGTCCAGGAATGCGAGTTTGTTGTCGGTTTCTTCCTCCTTGGTGAACTTTATGCCTGTGAGGGTGTTGTTGATGATGTTAAATGTCTCTTCTATCTTGTTTTGTTTTGTTATAACAAAGGTGTCATCTACATAGCGGACCCAGATTTTTGGTTTGATGGTTGGTCGGGCTGTTTGTTCTAGTCTTTGCATTCTCATAGCAGAGATCTCATTCTCAACGGTGTGCCGTTGGTTTGTTTGTAGACTATGTTGTTGAAGGTGAAGTAGGTGGTGAGGCACAGGTCCACCAGCTTCATGATGTTTTCGTTGGTATGTGATTGATGGTGGTTGGGGTGTGTGTGATGGTCTCTTCTAAAAGTGTGGTAAGTGTTTCCTTTGCCAGGTCGATGTTGATGGAGGTGAACAGTGCTGTTACATCGAATGAGATCATTGTTTCATCTTCCTCTATTTTGGTGTTTTTGATGATTTTTAGGAATTCCTGGGTGGAGTGGATGGAGTGCTGTGACTCTTCTACTAGGTATTTCAGTCTTGCGTGTAGTTCTTTGGCCAGTCTGTAAGTTGGTGTTCCGGGTAGTGAGACTATGGGTCTGAAGGAGGAGGGGGGGGGGGGGGGGGGCTCCTGGTTTATGGAATTTTGGTAGTCCGTAGAATCGTGGGGTGTTGGTCCCGTCTGGTTGCATTTTCTGGAATTCTGTCTCGTTTAATTGTCCGGAATTGTGTAATTTTCTTTGGAGATATGTAATTTTGTTTTCTAGTTGTGGGGGTCGGGTCTAGCACCACCTGTTGGTAGGTGTTGGTGTCTGCGAGTAGTGCATTGGCTTTCTGGATGTAGTCCCTTCTGTTCAGAATGACTGTGAGCCGACCCTTGTCTGCAGGTAATATAACGATGTTTTTGTCTTTTTTGAGGTTTTCTAGGGCTTTCTTTTCTTGTGTGTTCAGTTTGTTTCCTTCCCTCTTTCGGCTCAGAGTAGGTGCAACTGTCTGTCTGATCGTTTGTTGTGTTTCTTCCGTGAGATTGTTGTCCTTCAATGTGTTTCTAATGCCGCTAGGAAATCCTACTTGTCAGCGTCTCGGTAATTAAAATTTAGTCCTTTTATTAGTACCGCTTTTTCTGTGTCTGATAGGGTCCGGTCTGATAAGTACTTTATCCATGCCCCTGTGTTATCGGGTTTGTCTTTTTTGTGAGTTTGCCCAGTTTTTTTCTTCAGGTCCTGATTTTCTTTATCTGTGTTTGTCGTTGTTTGGTGTTTATGGCACGTTCTACCACATCTGGCCATTCTTGATTTGTTGCTTGTTTGAATAACGGTTTTTGGCGCGCAATTTCCTGGTTGTATTTTCGGAGTCTGTGGTGGGCGTCATTGATTAGTTCTTGGAGCGTTCTGCGGCCGTTTTGTTCTGTTAACCTTCTGGCTTGAGGTGTTTTTATCGACGGTTTATATTGGAGACATTTTGGCAGTATCTGTTTTCTTAAACATTCATTCAGGAAGTACAGTTGTTCACGGGTGGAATTCTCTCGGATGGCATTCCTTTTTCCATCTTCGGGCAAGTTGTAGCGTGTTGCGCCCATTGGTTTTTGCAAGGTTTGTGAAGGTTTGTAGCTCAGGTTGAGGTTTAGGGTGTAGGTTTGCTTGCTGAACTGTAGGTTTGATATCCAGACGTTTCATTACCTGGCTGGGTAACATCATCAGTGGCGACCTCCAAGTGAAGCGAAGCTGTTGTCTCCTGTTTCTATTTATAGGTTTGTCCTGGATGGACAAAGCACCTTCCCAACTCCCAACTACTCTTTCCAACAATTGCTTTCAATCTACGGAGGAACCTCTATTATCCGAATGTCAATTATCCGAAAATCAGATTATCCGAAGGAGATCTCGAGGTCCTGACAGAAACATTACATTAAAGACGTGTGTCCAACACTGATCGCTTCTTTTGTTTACAGTGATTAAAAGTGCTGCCGAGAACAGTCCTGGACTGATGGGAGCGCAGGCACCGTCTCTAAATTTTTTAGATTCCCTACAGTGTGGAAACAGGCCCTTCTACTCAACAAGTCCACACCGACCCTCCAAAGAGTAACCCACCCAGACCCTACATTTACCCCTTCATCTAACACTACAGGCAATTTAGCATGGCCAATTCACCTGACCTGCACAATTTTGGACTGTGGGAGGAAAGCGGAGCACCCGGAGGAAACCCATGCAGACACGGGGAGAATGTGCAATCTCTCTCTCTTTCTCTCTCTCTCTCTCTTCCCCCTTTTCCCCAGATAATCTCTCCAACATTGTCCTCTACAGGGCAAAGGTGTAACCTGTCAAAATGTTGCAGTAGAAAGGGCTGCCTGTGTCTGTGTACGCGTGTGCCCTATTTGGAGACTCATCACCCAAAAGGCAGCAGCAGTCTTGTTGGTGTCCAGTCCACCTGTCGTGGGTGGAGCGGGCGAGGGCTCGGGTGCACTGTGCTGCTGCTAGTCTCCTGAAAGGGGAGCAGACTTAATAGAAAACTCCGAACCCCAGCCGAAAGGCATTGAATCGATTAACTGAATCCTCAATTATCCGAACTAAATAGTGCCCGCCCATCTCGTTTCAATAATCGACGTTTCCCTATATGATCCCCTGGTCATTGATCTCCCAGGGAGTAGTAACAGAACCTTTATACCCATTGTATCTGAGCCTATCATTATTTTATCCATTTCAGCCATCTCTGCTCCAGAGAAAACTGCTCCAGCTTCTCCAGCGTTTTCCCAACGGTAAAATTCTTCACTCCAAGCAACATCTCCCACTGTTCCGCCTCTACTGCAACCATATCATTGATAATCCCAGAATGATACAGCACAGAAAGAGGCCAGTCAGCCCATCACTTCTGTGCTTATGCTTTGAAACAGCAAACAATTCGCCCCCATTGCCTAACTCTTTCCCTGTAGACCTGTGAAATTTTCGCTTCAAGTATTTATCCATTAGCTTCTGAAAGCTAGAATCGAATTTTTCATTACCTTTCCAGACAGCGCGCTCCAGATCCTAACGACCTGAGTTACAAATTCTCCTATATCCCCGCTCTGAGACATTTGCAGATTACCTTCAATCTGTGTCCTCTGGTAACTAGCCCTCCAGCCAGTTCTCTTGGATATTAAAACCCCTCATCATTTTAAAGCAAGCTTTTACTCGTATCTCATCCCTCATCGTGTGTTAACAACCAAAGGATCTTCAAATGTGATCAGAGCTCAAAGTAGGATTGTAACTCTAAATCTAACAGAAGAAATTTTGGAATAATCGGGCAGAAAATGTGCAGGGAGGGAGAGTGGAAAGAAATGGGATAGTTCT